>NC_056731.1:726415221-726680221 GCF_019279795.1 Protopterus annectens
TTCTGCACCAAAGGGAAGTATGCTACCTGTTGTGCTACTAACAGTGCTTTGAAATTCTATAGCACAAACACCGATGTCAACCATCAGGTTAGCTTTCCGAATTCTGTTGACTAAACAAATGTCGACAAAAAACATTGTTTGACAAGACCAATAGCTGTCATACATACATATATATATATATATATATATATATATATATATATGTAGAGAGAGAGAGAGATGGAGGTGCACCGTTTTTTATCAACATATTGGTGTTTGCTCCATATCTGTTTAGTCAAAACATCACACAATTCTTGGGGTTGGAGTGTGATCCTTCAGTTGGTGTATGTATATATATATATATATATATATATATATATATATATATATATATGTATATGTATATATATATATATATATATATATATATATATATATATATATATAAAGTTGCAAGTTGCAATGCTATTTTAATTTTTTTTAACTTTTGCACAATAAGCACAGAGCTAGAGCATGGTCAAATGGGGCTGTAGGCAGGAGAATGGACCAGCCCCCCTTCCCCACAGCCATTCCATTGTCCCATTACTTGTCTTTCTCCCCACGTTACCATAAACACTGCTTAAAACTGTCAGTGTGCATACTGTTTCTTCTTTACCTTTGAAATGAAGGTAGATATATAGATTTAATTTAAAACATTTAATATAAATATCCTTTGTTGCCTAGGTTAGTTCCACTAGGCTATTAATGCCTTTTCAGGGGAAACCCTTGGTGGTATTTATACTAGTAATGTCTTTCAGCTTTTCCCAGTTAGGGGTCACCACAGTGGAACTCCAGTGCACTAATGATTGGCAGTAGATTTTTTACTTTGCCGAGTTGCCAGCCTGACACCCATCCTTCAAAGAAGGCGCACCCATTCATGCATGCACCTACCTGCATGTTCTTAAATGTCACTCAGCTGTAGAGAGGACATGCAGACTCCACCCAGAAGGCACTCCAGCCGAGAATCGAACTGGAGAACCTATTGCTGTGAGGTGACAATGCTAACTGCTGCACCGCTAAGGCTTGTCCTTGGTGGTATATACTACTAGTGGAAATTTGGCCAGAACATTAGGGAACATCCCCCTCCTCTTTCTGATAGCTCAGGTGGATGTAAAAGATCTCACAGCACCTACCATTAAAAAAGACAGAGAGGGCCTCAGTTTAACATCTCATCCAAAAGACAGTTTATTCAGAAGTGCAATGTTCATCCCCACTTCCTTGTAAAGTGCACTATAGTAATAACAATCCATGTACATGGTGTGGGAGTAGAACTCACAGCCTTCAGCACCAAAGGGAAGCATGTTACTTGTTGTGCTACTAACAGTGCTTTGAAATTCTATAGCACAAACACTGATAGCCATTTGCTAAACAAAGCAGTTGCACATTGAACACAGACCTAGACTGAGCAACAGTAAACTTCTCTTCCTTTGAAACACATATTCCTTGAAAATGCAGTGAAACTCACAGTCCTTGAAAATGCACCCCTGTAGTTTTGAAGATTTATTTTCTGTTAAGCAGTGAAACAAATATATGACCTGATAAAAGACAAATTTACCCATTTCAGCACATTTCAATCAACTCTGATAACTGAAGTGAACAGTCTAGTAGTTAGTGTAAAGGATTAAGGCTCTTGTCCCCTATAATCAAAGTACAGGGCTTGAGCCTAAGCAACAGAATTAACTAACCTGACATCCCTAATTAGGGCATTTCACACACACACACAGAGACACACACACACACACACACACACACACACACACACACACACACACACAGAGACACACACACACACACACACACACACACACACACACACACACACACACACAAATGTGCATGCTGTGGTGTCATCAAAGAAAAAAATGTAAAACTGTTTAAAAATTAAATAATATGGTAACAGTGGGCTTCCCCCAAGCCAGCAGGCTCTAGGCAACTGCCTAAGTTGCCTAGTGCTGAATCCAGCTCTACACAAGCATAGTAGCATATCAAAATTTCCACTGTTGATATTTTGAACATTGACCATTTTGTGCTTTGGCAAGAGTGAATAATATAAACACACACATGTGTACATATGGTTTACCTTTACATCGTCGATCCCAATATGGGCGAAATGACTTCCGTGAATACAGAAGTGCAAACGTCTCCAACACTGAATTCCGAATACACGAGTGACAAAACCTCGCCCCTTTTTGGCCCATGGTAGCAATGGTGTGGAGGTGTGGCGTGGCCGGAAATGTCAAATGTTGAACTATTTTTGACATTTAACATTTTTTGCGGTTTTGGTTCGCTTAAATGAGTCGATTAAGTGGCCGGTCGATGAAGTGTGATCGACGATATAAAGGTAAACCCGTACATATACATATATAATTACATACTTGGAAAAGTATAAAAGATCAAAATTTTAAAATCAGTGCTGAAGACAAAAAAGATGGAAAAGCATCAAAGATCCTAGTGTAAAGATTATTTGCAGAAAAGAAAACATGTGGAACTGTGACACTGAGAATCAGTTATGTTTGCAGAAAATAAATTATATGAATAAGAAGGAAGTAAGAGTAAAAATAACACTGCAGTCCTAGCTGTAGATTAGGGTAACAGGAGGTGTCCTTGAAAATCATAGTTTTAGAGTAGTACAAAGCTAAAACAAATATAACTGTTTTCAAGAAGAAATGCGACAGAATTAGAGAACTCTGAACTGAAGCTTACAATTGTATTGCAGTAAAACAGAAACTAAAGGCAGCTTAGTTAAATATATTTTCTTTATAAATGACTGTGCAAATAAAACTGACACCGTTGTTTCCAGTGAAAATGCATTAACACTGTTAAACAGTAAAGCTGGCTTCTCAAATGTATACAAATTACTGCTCTTTGCAATGTTTACTGCTCCTTGAAATGTTGCTTCAGGTCAAAAGACAGTATTATGTTATTTAGATACCCTCCCCCATGAAGTTTATGTGTAGAAACAGGAAATCTTACATTCAAACTGACAAAAAAAAACAAAACAGTACTTGACACTGTTTTAAATAAAGAGATAAACTGATAGCCATCTGAGTTTCTACCTTGTTTGTGAAGTGTGTACGAATGCTTGAAGATCGATTAACTGGCAAACTGTGAAATTACTGAATGGACTTAATATCAGAGGCAGGCAGAAACTGGTAGTCATAGGTCCATATTAGAATTCTTTCTTACACAACCTGTTTAAACCCATTAATTTGTAATTTTCTTTGTGCAAGTTTGTAGCTGCTTGTATATTTAATTCTATAAACTACACTGCCTAATTTTATTTATTTTAAGCAACGCATTTTATTATTCACTTTTAAATGTATGTTGCTGGTAGTTTATTTAAAAGTACATGTAGCGAACTGGTGTGTACACATCTGTTGGCTTCTGTTACCATTCAGATATTTAACGGCTGACTTATTTTAAGAGTAAACTGTAGTTATAATCTTAGTAAGCTAAGTATTCCAGCTGGTTGCAGCATTGTCATAAAGACAGTGAACAGGTGTTACTAATGAAAATATATCAAAACCCTTCTTGAAAAATGATGATCATGTGTGTGGTGTGGGGGTATTTGCATACATTTGCTTGTTTACAGAATTAATTTTGCACTAATTTCCAGTTACTGTTGGTAAGATAACAGTGGAAGGCACTGGGCTAGTAACAAGAGAAGTGAATCTTTAGGGAGCCAATAACCATAACTCTGGTCTGCAGGTGGTCACTGGACAGCTTTTTTTTGTGGTGGGTGTTGACTATTGCCAGATGAAGCAGCATGCCTTTACTATATATTGTTAAGACCAGGCATCCCTTCTATATTTTTTGTTGGCAGTAGAACATTTTATAAGACCACAGCTCCTGTTCTTCAGTTAAAAACTGCTGTCAGTGGTGTGGGTCTAAATTTCCATTTGTCATATCTAAATTCTTTTGCATCAGGCAGAATTGTTGTTGTTAACTGAACTTGCTCAGCCCTCTAAAACAGTTCTTCCCAGGAGAGATAGCATGTAGCCTTGAAGTCACAAAATAACCATGCCGTATATCTTACACAAAATATATTTTAATTTTCTGACAGAATAGTTAAGAGCTGGGGAAAAGTAAGCTCTGTGGAATATGACCAATAATTCAGTGTCTTAGCTGACTAAATAAAGCAAACTGCAAGAACTACAAACTGTAGTATGACCAGGGGTATAAAACGATAGATATTTTGTGTTCAACTAAGATTCATCTCACTGAAACTGGAGACATTCTTGTAGAAACTGTAATTGCAAGGCATTCATCTAGGCAAACCAGTCAATTACCAGATGACCTCAAAATCCGGCAGGAGTTAAAAAGCCTATAGCTGAAGAAGAAACACTTGGAGATCACGGCAGTTGAAAGAATGAAACAACACGATATTTAAATGAAGGCAGAATAGACTGAAGCTTTTGTACACGAAAGGAAAAAGCAACATCAACAGTAAAGACAGCAGAATGCTCTCTAGTCATAGGATGAAAGCACTGGGTGCAAAATTCATTACGGAATTGTTTCCTCGGTACAAACAGAGGGATGACATTGATAGTTTTATTCTGACATTTTAAAAATTTGTGGCAATAGACCTTGGAAAATGGGTGAGAATTTTAACTGCTCTGCTTACAGAAAAGGAGTGCATGCTTTGTCAAAAATTTCTGGATTTTTGGTGGTGGGGGGAGTTGCTAATGTGAGATGACAAATGCTGACAGCCTAAATAGTATGCTTTGTCGAGGGTAAAATTATTTAAGTAGGATTTGGTGGAAAGAGAGTTTAGGTATGGCACTCAATTAAAGTGTCCATAAGCCTCAGGAGTGGTGCAGTGAGTGCTGTGGGTATTCTGTGGTAAGGAATGGAGCAAACATTGACAAGGATATTGTCCTGTATCACAGGGATCCAAGATAATATGGGAGCTATATGCGATGAGCAAGGGAACGTGCGATGGGAGAGCACAGCTTCACAGGTGGCTTAGCAGCACATTGTGACAGAGAAATAAAGATGAAAGAGTAACTAACATGGCAAGAGGGTGACATATGTAAATTATGTGAAGCTGTTGAAACTAAACATTATTATTGTGACAACTGAACCCTGAGAACAGATAAAAGTGAAAAATATAAGGATTGTCAGCCTGTTAGAATGGTGGATGGGCAGGACAGTTACTTTTGTAGAAGGCTTTGTAAGACATTTTGTGAAAGAGGTCCCCCCATGCACATTGTCAGCTCAATACAGAAAAAAGAGTGGGTAAAATAGTAAAGACAGACAACAAAGCACAATATATGTTAACATGTAATGGTTTGGGGTCTATATCATGACCACAAAAACAACTTTCAGCAAACGGCTCTTTGCCGAACGCTACCCAGTGAAATCAGACTACCTCAAATAGCCATTACAGCAAATTTTTTCCTAGGGAAAAAAATACTTGGCATTCTGCACACCTGACAAAATTTAAAACCCTCCAAAGTGGGGGCTTCACCTCCCACACCCCTCTGACTAAATCTACCAACTCCAAGATCTCACTACACTGGGAAAAAGGGCAAATTCCCAATGATGGCCAAGAGGTTTTCTTCCCTAGGAAAAAAACTTCACTGAAATGGCTGTTTGAGGGAGTTGTATTTCACTGGGTAGCATTCGACAAATGGACATTCGCTGAAAGGTATTTTCGCAGTATGAAATGAACGAAATGTGTGAGGTAAACAGTACTACAAATACTTCTAAGACTACTGACAGCATGCAGCCTAAAATGGCACATTATGTTCCACAGACAAAATGAAAACCACTGATCCAAATGCACACCGAGGCCTTTGTAAGCAAGTAAAACATATATGGTTGACATGTCCAAAGTAACAGGGTTGGAATCAAAAGTTAGACTGTTATTGGTACATTACCTTGAAACTGCAACTGCTCAAGATTACCCACAGTGTTTTCATCCCAATAGTCTATAGTCTATCATGACAGGTGTAAAAGATTCCATTATTAAGAGGGATACCATATCACATGCAAGAAAGGTTAATTATGCAGCTGGTTGGAAGACGCTTTTCTTTCCTGAGCAGTCCATTCCAGTTAGAGATCACCATTTCATCTATCATTAATCAGGATCCACATGGAGTGATTTTCTGTATTGAGCTGACAATTGGGCAGATAGCCTAGTATGAACCTATGAACCTATGAACCTATGAACCTAAGAAATATAGGGAGATAATCAGGCATCATTGTTTGATGATGTCCCAGCAGATGTTCTAATAGGTAATAACGTTGATGACACAGTACTTTATGCATATGCAGTTATATGCAGCTAGACATGGGGACAATCGCTGGAAGGTAACAACAGAGAGAGGCATTCAATGTCCACTCCCCCAAGAGAGCTATCGACATGGCTACTTTAGTGAAAGAGATGCATAGTAACAGACTGCCTGCATCTAAGCCACAGCTGTCAAACTATTGTAGACTTTTTTCTGGAGTGGACTACTTCAGCAGAAGAGATAATTGTTGGCATGAAGTCTGAAAGTGAAACATAGTTGTCAAAAATATTCATCTTCCATTTAAAGAGGAGCTGGATAGGTTTATAAGGAGAAAGTTTAGATGGATGCAGCTGTGAGATCCCACTTTACACAAGGGATGTAACCAGGAAGACTCCTGATCCTTCAGGGCAAAAGAAGTCTATAGACCCCGATAAGGTGTGATTCCACAAAAAAGGGCTCCTGATAGAGTGCTAGAGGGAGAATTAATGCAGCATTTGTAGTCCCAATGATTTACCAACAGACACTTCTGGCCATAGCCCATTATTTTATTTTTTAACCATCTTGGCATAAAGAATGCAAAAAAGAGGCTAATATAAAAATGTTTTTGTCCAGGATTGCAAAAGATATGAGAGGGTTCTGCAAGACATGCAAGAAATATCACATGTTGGCAGGGTTCAAGTAATGCAAAGGCTGTTTTGATGCCATTACGTTTAAATGAGAAACCCTTTCAGTGGGTAGGCACAGATGTTGTGAGGCATCTTAGTACCCCCAAGCTCTACAAATAAGAAGCAGACTATTGTTACTAAGCATCCTGAAATGTTGGCTTTACTCTCCAGTGAGGCAAGAAGAGTAGCAAATGCTTTGTTTGAAGCTTTATTCAAGGTGAATTATCTTCATGAAATATGGGCACACACAGAAACTAACAATATGCCAGACTCATTGATTTGTTTGTGAAAGCACTGTGGGTAAAGAAGTTAAAAACTACCCCCTACAATCTTCAAACAAATGCTTTGATTCAGAGGTTTGACTCTACTCTTAAGGCCTTGCTGAAAGCAGTCACAGACAAGTTTAAGCAGGAGTAGGACAAGTACATACCCAAACTCCATTTTGGATAGAGAAAGGTGCCACTGGAGTCCACATATCTTTACCATTTGAACATCTTTATAGTAACATAGTATTGGGGTTCATAGACCTAGTTTGTGGTGAGAAGCAAGTGTGATTCTTAATAGGCATCTTTTATAGAATCTGTGTTTAATTTCAGAACAGAATTTGGAGAGCTGATGGGGGTTGTCATAAAAACATTTAGCACAATCACAACAGGGACAAAAGGCTTCATATTAACAGGCACTGATAGCCTGAAAATATGCAGTTATACAGAAGATAATGGCACTTATCCATGTTTTACAAAATCAGCATCCAGCAGCAAGGTATGGCCCTTTTACTGTGGTGAGGAAGGTAAGTGATGTCAAATATGTGAAAAATGCATGGTTGAGAGGCAGAAAAATGGAGCCTACCATATTAATATGATGACGCCCTACCATGTCAGATATATACTACTGCTTAATATATGCAGAGGATGAGAAGAGGAATCACATGATGATTTGGTGGCAGATCTTCTCTGCACTGCCCAACCTGACATCTCAGTGGATGAGGTAGTAGTTTCACAGCAGCTACCCCCTTAGAGGATCAGGAAATCCAATCAGTGCTATGAAACATGAGGACATGTCCACTGCTAGAATATTCCCAATTAGTACAGTACCATATAGACACATGAATCCAATGACCATTTCTTAACTCTTTACAAGTTACCTGAGCGAGTCATGCAAACCATGCTGGAGAAATTGAATGAGATGCTGAATTTGGGGATAATCTGGGAGTACAAAAGTCCCTGAGTATCTCAAATGGCATTGGTAATAAAAAAGATGAGCACATTGGGCTCTGTGCAGACCATAGAAAACTAAATAGTCAGACAGAAGCAGATACATGCCCCATATCTAGATCTTAGAAAAAGTTACAGTAGTTGTGTGAGGCTAAGCATCTGACTACTATTCACTAAACTAGAGGTTACTGGCAGGTATCCGGGACACCCACAGAAAAAGAAAGAGTAGTATTTGATACCTTGTTTGTGGTGATAAATTTAATAAAATGTTAGTTAGGATGACTAGTGCCCCAGCAACTTTCCAGAGGCTGGTGGACTACATCATAGGTTCATAGGATGACACTAGGCTACCAACCTGGAGGCCCTTATAAGCCTATCCAGGAATTTCATCCATGTTCCCTCAACACCTGTTTCCCCTGTCCAGCAGGGACACAGGTGGGATCCCAGGGGCATATTTTCTGTTTTCCATTCAGTTATCCAGGTTCCTCTTACAGAGGGATAGAGAAGTACTCTGCTTGACATGGAGAGGGAGTCTATTCCACAGATGGGGGAGTCTTTGGGGCACAACTCTATCCCACCAACAAGTTCTATTAATGTCACAGAGCAGGTTAAGGCCTTGTGTGCAGGTTGCGCGAGTGGAATTTGTCTTACAGATATGCAGCAATCTCCATCCTAGCAGGAGCTGGAGAACTTTCTGTAGAGTATGTAGATGATATTGCAGTCTTTAGTCATTCTTGGCAGAAACATGTACAGCATGTCAGAGAAATGCTGATCAAATTAAAAATGGCTGGGGTGACTATTAATGCAAATAAATACCCTATAGGAATGGTGGACATTTCTTACCATTGTCATTAAGAGAGAGAGGAAAACTTCAGAAAGAAACTGCCAAAGTGGAAGCTATCCAGGTGTGGTCAACCCCTGTTACAAAAAAAGTGGTAAGTTCATTCTTCAGTGCACAAGGCATTACAGAAACTATGTTCCTTGTAACAGCAGAATAGCCTCCTTTGTTAGAGATCTTAGCCAGGAAAATAGGCCAAATAAGGTTATTTGGACACCAGTTTGTAAGGAGGCTTTCAAAAAACAAGCAGGCCTTGAATGGCCCTCCTGCATTTGCTAGTCCTAGCTATAGCCTAGAGTTTGTCATACAAATGTATTGTTTATGCCACAACGTAGGGACTATACTGGATTTCTTCTGGAGAGGAATGTCTGGTAGCATAAATTTAGTTACAGTTGTTAACCAAGGAAAGAATAACTTGTACTTCTGCAACTGTGGAAAAAGAAGTCTTGGACATAGAGTTTGCTGAAAAGCTTCATCCCTAGCCACATGGTAGGGAAGTCACAGTAGTTGCAGATCATAATTTATTAAAATGGTTGCACAGAGCCAGTGGACCAAATGCTAAGCTTCTTAGAGTGAATTTAGGATTCTAGCTTGCAGAATGAAAATTCAGCATTGCTTTGCTTTTAGAAACATAAATGTAGATAATCTGTCAGGTCAGAAGACTTGGTAGTGTAACTTAAAATGCATCTGTACCCACAAACTTCATTTATTTTTGTGGTATCTCATCAAATCTCAGCTATAAAAAGGGAAGGCAATTTTGAGATGTACTACTAAAGTAAAACAAATGTAATACTTTTAAAAGGAGAAATGTGAAAGGCTGTGTGAAGCTTGTTTGCATCTTTAAGTAAGACATTAAGAAGACTGCAGTAAGCTTAGTCAAATAGCTTTTTATAACGGTCTATTACTTTCAGTGAAAACACATCAGAGTTGTTAAAGAGTAGAAATGGCTTCTCAAATAAGCTGGCTTCTTAATTGCACACACATTTACAGAATTTAAATCTTATTGCTTTTTGAAATGCTACTTCAGGTCCTTATTTGGACTCACCCCATTCCCATATGACTGTAGAAATAAGAATGCTTACATTCAAATCAAAAAAGAAAACCACTGTAAGTCCTATCTTGAACATGTTTGAACAGAGACAAGACTCTTAGCCACTTCAGTTACTGCCTTACTACTGTGGACAGCAGTTTTAGGCAGAGCATGTGCTGAAAGATTTATTGCTTAAAAATGTGCAACTGCTGTTTCAAATTGGAAGTCAAAGGCAGAACACAAAAATAAGTCTAGCATAATAAGCTGTTAGAATTATTTTATGCCATATATCCAAGTAATTCCATTTATTTAGTATTTCCTTTTTAATTTTTAGCTGCTTGCCTATTTAATTCTGCAAAGTGCATTGCTTAATTATTTATTTCAAGTAAAAAATTGTATTGGTTAAATTTAAATGCTGATAAGCTTTTGTACTAGTTTATGTGTATTGGACTGAAGTGCAGTGAAGTCTTGGCTTCTGTTTTTGGGAGAGCTGCAACTCAAACTCTTGGTACTATAACAATATTTAGTAGCTAAGTATAAAAGCATAAGCACTTTCATAGCAAAGCTACTTCATCCGCTGCATCTGATGAAGTAGCTTTGCTACAAAAGTGCTTATGCTTTTATATTTTGTACATTAAAGATGGATTTATTTTGGAAGCCTTTGGTTGTCCTTGGATCCTTCTGTGTATTTTTTGTGCTTTGTGACTTCTTAAGTGGGCCCAAGTTCTGGTTTTGGTTGGTGGTTGTTGGTTTTTGCTTTATTCAGTATTTAGTAGCTGTTTAACAGTAGTTGTGTTCATGATGTGCCAGAGTAGTCTCACTGGTGGAAGCTTTAGAATACTCTTGGTGCAAGAGTGATATCATTCATCCCTCCTAGAAAAGAATGTGTATGTGTGTCTGTGTTTCTGTGTCACATAGTGCTTGTGTGCAGAAGTATCTTCAAGTTTTCAGTTAATATTTATTAGATAAAACTGGAAAGCACTGGGCTAAAACAGAGGAGCACAAGATCCTGAAAAGTTAGTAGTTACAGCTCTATTCAGCAGCAGGTAAGTGTGAAGCATATTTGTATGTGGCAGTCAAGGATAATATCCAAGACATCACTGCACATTTAATTCATATTGCTAATGGCCAACTGTCCCTTATGTATTTGGGAGCAGCAGTGTGAATCTTGAGAAATATAGTCAGGGGTGCAGATTTCAACATTTCTTCATACCAATACTAAAATAAATGCAAGCATTCACTCAGAAGTATGCCCAGAAACATAATAGTTGGTCTCCTTGATTACAACAAATTTTATGATGATTAGACATCCAAATGAAATGGAGTTCATAAATAGATTCAATGGTGTATAAAAGGTATGACAGAAATATATTAAGAACATGGATAGGAATATCCATAGGCATGGTCTACACACATATGAGATGCACAGCTGATTACATCTTGCATGGACTGCTATTATTAGTGTGACTTTTGACCAGAATTATACTAATGATGGTCCATGACTTCTGACAAACTCAACGGATTGTTCAGCATATAGAGTGCATTTAAGACAACTACTCATTCATATAGTGTTACAGCTTCTGTGTGTGTATGTGTATATATATATATATATATATATATATATATATATATATAGAGAGAGAGAGAGAGACTGCCAGCCTAAGATTCAGAAGGTGAATAGCATGGCACCCTGTTGGACCAGAATAATAAAAAAATACTGGAATAATTGTGTGTATTTTTTAGGTTTCTGTGAAATGATGATGATGTGAAAGGGTATTGGTCTGGTACCTATTACATGGTGCTTAAAGTGATCCGCAGTGAAGATGATAGCCAAATACACATGAAGAAAGCTGAATATCAGCCATCCCAGATGAAAACACACACACACACACACACACACAAACTCAGACTGCAAGAATGCAGTTCAATGAACATTGTAATGAACAGAGCAGCAATATTAGGAAGGCATACTCTTCGCTGAGTAAGAATTTATCAAGAAAGCAGCAAATGTTTGATGCACAATTCGGTGTTTTAACCAGGAACCAGTGTACATGTCAGAAAAAATATAATACAAGGATAAATGAGTAGGTTACCAAGGCTAGTAAGTGAAGACCAAGTCTTAGAAGAGCTTGCTAAAATGAAACAAATGTTTGTTGCAGGGGATTAACAACACAAAGTCATAAAGCATGTATCTATAGAAACGGTGGAATGTAGGAATAAAGATTTTATCCCTTTATTAAAAGTCCAAGGAGACTAAATCAAAACAATAACAACATTTTTCTGACACTATTGTAGTTCTAAGTATGCATAGTGGGGCAAATTCTACAGTAATCAAAATTATTAGAAAAAAAATGGAAGAATGCAGTAGTTAGAGATCCTAACAGTAAGATTTTAGTAACAAGCTCTAGATTTGTCTATAAGAGAGGCATGAAGTTGAAAAGGATTTTTGAAATGAAGAAAGAACAAACTTTAATGGCTTCTAATAAGGGGAAAATGTCAATGTGTGATACATTGTAAATATTGCTAATGTGTTTATGAAAGCAAATACGTAAGTATAGCCAACCACCCTTGGACTATATTCTTCCCAAAGCATGTAATTGTAAAAGTACAACCATTGTTTTCTTAGCAAGCTGCCTCACTTTTGATGCCTTCTATGTGTTTAAAACAGAGGTGCAACTGAGCCAAAGGATATACAAGCAACCGGATGATATAAGAATAAAAGTATTAGTACTGTACTTTATAAACATTCCACTTGATGTGAGAACTTCAAACAATTTTTGAATTTTATTACAGACAAAGCTGATATTTCTCCTAGAAGAGGTGTTGGGGAAACACAGGAAATAAGGAGCTAAGGAGGAGTGACTGAATGCAATTCAACCTCATGGCATTAATGATGCAGTCTCTATTGTTAGTGTTTGAGGTTATTGTCAGCCAGGTTGTGAAATAAAAACAAGGTGCTTGATCTAGCTTGATTTCAAAAGTTAAGGACAGCCCTGATTAATGTTTGGATGGGTGCCTGATATGGAAAGTTGGTTTGTTATTGTTGCAAGAAAACGTTTATGTAATATTTTATCATTACAATTCATTTTAATCTAATTCAAATAAGTTTTTTTACATATACATATACATTGTATTGTTATTTACACTCATGAGTGACTGAATGTATATACCGATTTTAATTTTAAACAATTGTTTATCTTTAAGAAAGAGGCGTCAGCTATTGTGACAATTTATTTTGCTTTAAATAAAGCAATTAGTGCTGTTTTTAACAGAGTCTGATGAAGTCTGATTCGGCTTATATATAGACAAAAGTGCTTAATCTTAATAAAACTTTTTTTTTTATTATTATCCTGGTGTACCTCATCTTGTTAGTATGATTGGTCTACTTAAGGTTTTGTCAAAGCATGAATTTTAGGATATTTTTCATTGATTTCTGTGTTTTGCCAAAACCTCTTTGTTTTAATCAATGAGATTGTGGAACAGTGAAAGTAAATACATGTTGTACTGTCTCTGAGTTAGTATATAAGGATGCAGGTGTGTGTGTGTGTGTGTGTGTGTGTTGGGGGGGGGTTACAGAGGTTCCTTCCTCAAAAATACTGTCTAGTGACATTTGATTAAACATCATGTCAACTCTTTTTGTTTGTTTGTTTGTTTTATTTTATTTTTTGCCATTATTAGTTCAGATGAAGAAGTCATCAATGATTTGTCATACACTCTAACAATATCACTCAGTAGCATACATGCTGCTAAACCAGAAAACTAAATCAATAACAGGAAACTCATTGTAGTTTAAGTTTATTTACATCACAAGATCATGTAGGTATGTAGGTATAGTTTCAAGTGTATAGTAATTGCTAGCTATATAGGTGTCAGATAAATTAGTCTGTCAATATCCTTCTTTATTTCCCTGTCTCATTCTGGACCTCTCTCCTACTTCTGTATGCTGGATATGAGCAATGCTGGCAATTACTTCCCACTCTTCAGATCTGATCCAGTGATAAGGACCAAGTAATCAAAAGATCAGACCAGAAAAATTTAAATTCCAGAATAATTAGTACTAGTGTTATAATTAGTATACTGTGATTGTAATCATTAGAAATGTTTTCCTTTAAGTTTTATTAGTAATGGTCATGTGCATCCAAGTCATCTGTGGTATTTGGATGACTCCAGAAGATGAATCCAAGTTAGAAATTAAGTTTATAGAACAGTGTGTAAACTTTATATTAAATGTAAAATAAATTGTAGAATAAATTTAGAATACCAAGGGGTATCTACTGTACTTTAAGTTACAAGTCGTAAATGCTATGTTCAAAGTAAATACTGGAACATACAGTTCTGCATCTGTCAACAATGTGTCAACAGAGTGTGTTAGGAGAACAATCTCTGTATGACTTTCATCTCTCCAACAGTTTGTGGAACTGAGACACAGCTGAACAATTGCCTGGGCAATGTATGTGTTTGGTACAATAAGTAAAATGCGCTTCAATCACAGCTATCCTAAGTGAAAGCAAATAATCACTGTTATCATTTCATCACACTTAAATAATTAGCTGTACTAGGGCACGTTTTGTGTGGGGACAATGGGTGTGCAAAAAACAAGCTGAAATGCATTATTATAGGAAACAATCACATTCACTTCTTCACAGTTAAGCAGAACAAGTGTATACACGTCACCCAATCAAAGAAGTCTGTATGTTAAGTACTCCTCACAAAAAGCAAAGATTTTAAGTGTGCAAAGGTATGTGTTTTTATATATTTTTACAGGTAAAAGTGTTGTGCTTTATTAAAACGGGTTTATTCCTGAAGAAGGAAGATTTGCACTAATAATTGAAAGTCTGCAAACCTTCACTACTCATAACAAAAATGGAAGTATTCCTTTTTCTTGGGGGGGGGGGCAATATAAATGAAAATGCTAAATTTACTGTATTTGTGTATTATGCATCAAAATGAAATTGTTTTTTATTCTTCAACCTTTCTTTTGATTAATAAGCAGTTGTAATCAATGAAGTAATACAAGTCACATATTATCCCAGAATATTAAATACTGTCCTTCTGACGCTTTCCTTTCATTATCATTGAATAGGTGTTTTTTAACATAGTCTTAAATTATTCCAAGATTTTCTGATTTAGAAACCCAGCCATAAGACAATTTTGTGACATTTTGTTTCAGATATATTACAGTTCTTCCAGAAGTTTGTATTTATGACACCATATGTGTTCCTAATGAATTTATGTTAATTACACAGAAAAATAAGTTGCCGAAATTACAGATTCCAGGTAATTAACTGCCATCATCATCATCATCATCACAGTCTTCATCACCATCATCAACATCATTGTCGTCATCATCATCCACTAACACATTTTCCATGGCCAGTCCATGCTAAAAGTACATCATTGAGATTTTGTCCTTCACAAATTCTGGCTGCAGTCTACACTTTCTTCAATGCCTCCTTTTTCTTCTGCATAAATGTTTTTCAGGTGATTTATTTTTTATAACCATGTTTATGGTCTTAGCTTTTATTTCATTACTGATTGAAAGTTATGATGCAGATTAATAATGATTCTTTATGTAAGTCAGTTTTCTATATTTTTCTTCCATCTTTTATTTTTCTGTTTCACTGCTTTATACATGTTTTCATTAGGCCTACTGTATAATAATTACTAGAAGCTATTTAAAGAGACAGTGCACTTCATATTTTTCTAATAGCAGCTTCTACCTCTTTCAATTGTAGAAGTGATTTCAATAGCCTGTTCCAAGTAAGGCAGCTCATGATTGACTCAGACCCCTTCAATTGTACTGCTGCCTTGTTTGATAAATGTCAAGTGTTCCATCCTTCCTTGTATCCTTTAACTCTCTTGTTTTATTTTTATATCTAGCTGTGCTTCATAATTAACTTCCCTGTGTATCAGTGAACTCACCTGATCTTATGTGCTTTGAAAGCTGCTGCTGCCATCAGCGCTCCAAATAAATCTTATTTTTCCTTGTCAATGAGATGCAGCAATGTCTATATGCTGCCATTGTTAACCCCTTCACCCCCACACAGCAAAACTACCCATTTTTAAAGTATGTTCCAGAGATCAAGGTTCACTATTTATGTAACCCAGACACCCAGTGAATGAGAGAAAGTTGTTATAATTAAATAAAGATCCAACAGATGTAAAAATATCAAAGCTGCATTTCTAGGTCAGTAATTATGGAAGGTGAATTGTTGCTGAAGTCTCCCCTAGTTTTATTTAAATTATTGAAGTTGTTAACATTTATGTTTTCTTTATACTTTACCAACATTGCATCACTTCATTATTATGTCGAACAGATGCATTATACAACTGAGTGTAAACATCCAGGCACTTCTCCCTGTTTTGGCTTTCAGGTAAAACAGAAAATGAACATTCAAAGAGAATGAATAATTCCTGACTAATCCTCTAACAGTAACAAAGATCCATGCAAACCATCACATAGAATAGAAGAGTATGTTACTACAGGTCTTCTATAGATGCATTTTAATGCCATAGATTATCAGTCACATATTCTGTTTTGTAAAGTCCATTTTCAACGTAGAACTGTGTGTGTGTGTGTGTGTGTGTGTGTGTGTGTGTGTGTGTGTGTGTGTGTGTGTGTGTGTGAGTGTATGTGTACATGTGTACACATTTGTGTGTGTATTTGTGTTTGTGTATATGCGTGCATACTTGTGTGTGTGTGTGTGTGTGTGTGTGTGTGTGTGTGTGTGTGTGTGTGTGTGTGTGTGTGTGTGTGTGTGTGTGTGTGTGTGTCTATGCATGTGTGTGAGTGTGTGAATATATATGTGTACACATTTGTGTATGTATTTGTGTTTGTGTATATGTGTGCACATTTGTGTGTGTATTTGTGTTTGTGTATGTGTGCACATTTGTGTGTGTGTGTGCGTGTGTGTACATGTGTGTGTGTTTATCCATGCATATTTGTTGTGCATGTGTGTTTTTCTTTGTGTATATGTGTGCATGTGTCTGTCTGTGTGTCTGTTTATGGTGTGTGTCTTCATGTGTGTTTGTGCGTGTGTGTGTGTATCATCATCATCAGCCCCCTTCTTTGCATTTTTTACATGAGGTCGGGGTGCCATATTAACTGTCGCCATCTCTCTCGATTCAATGCTGCACTCCTGCCTACTACAACACTCATGCCTGACTGTCACAGATCTTCTTTCACACAATCCATCCACCTCTTTGCTGGATCCCCTCGTTTCCTCTTACCTTCTTCTTGTCTGTCCCAAATTTTCTTCACCAGATTTTCTGCTTTTCTGCACATGTGCCTGAACCACTGTAATCTGCTCTCTTTGATCTTTTCTGCAATTGGAACTACTTTGGCTTCTGCTCTTATGTCTTCCTTTCTTTGTCTGTCCTACACTGTGCATCCTACCACCCTTCTCAGGCACTTCATTTCCATCACCTATAGCTTTCTCATCTGCTCTGCCTTTATTGCCCAGGTTTCTGTATGATACAGTAGTACTGGTCACACCACTGTTTTGTACACCTTACTTTTCAACTTCTTTGGAATTCTTCTGTCATACACTACACCTGACACTCTATGCCATTTGGCTGCAGCCCTCTGATTCTTGCTTTGACCTCTTCATTTAGACTTCCCTACTCCTCAACCAGATACTTGAACCTGTTAACCTGTTCCACTATCTTCCCTTCTATCTCATTTCTCACCTTCTTCTGATTTCCCCATTTTGCTGCCATTAGCAATGTCGTATCTGTGCTTAGTTTCATCACATGTGCCTTCACTTTTACATTCCATTTCCCTATCCTTTACTGAAGTTCTTGCTCAGAGTCATCTGCATGCAGCAACTTTGTTGATCTCTCCCATCTGCCCGGTGTGCGTGTGTGTGTGTGTGTGTGTGTGCGTGTGTGTGTGTGTGTGTGTGTGTGTGTGTGTGTGTGTGTGTGTGTGTGTGTGTGTGTGTGTGCATGTGTGTGCGTGTGTGTGTGTGTGTGTGTGTGTGTGTGTGTGTGTGTGTGTGTGTGTGTGTGTGTGTGTGTGTATGTGCGTGTGTGTGTGTGTGTGTGTGTGTGTGTGTGTGTGTGTGTGTGTGTGTGTGTGTGTGTGTGTGTGTGTGTGTGTGTGTGTGTGTGTGTGTGTTTGTGTATTTGTCTAATGTTGATATGACTTTTTAAAGGAAATATAAGTGCAGCCATGTAAAAAGAAAAGACTCATATAGCCTCTACTATAACCAGTAATTTCTTATCTGTGCTTGCGATAAAGAGCAGTGCTTCCTTAACCTCATTAAAGTATTAGACCTGAAGTATTACCTTACCACTTTGAGAAGTGATGTCTTATATGAAAGTTAAAAAAAGAGATAATTGTAGTACTGTGGAAAGAAGCACTAGATCTGCAGAAAATCCAGCCATGTAGATTAAAATGATATCAGCAAAGAATTTCTAGATTTCAGCTGGTGCGGTAAAATTATAAAAATAATTGCATGATTTAATGAAAAATTGTCTGCCTCTTAACTTCTCATGTCAAGTAGAAAGAACCAAGAGTTTGTATTCTATAAAGTTTGTGGAATCTGGTGCATTTTATTGATTTCCACACAAAATATGCAGGTAAACAAGTAATATATGAATATGCCTTAATGTATGTTGAATAACTCAGTGCAAAACAGATATTTCCAGCATAGTTGGTTGGTGCACTCACAAGCATTCATGGCAAATTTGTATACATCCAGACACGTGGTGCATAAACCATGCTGTGCATTATCAATGTCCATCATTTGAAATTATACAGCTTCAATGTAAATAGCATGAAATGTATAAAGGAAGACAAATCTGCAGCAATCTGTCCACTAGTTAAAAAGTATTTACAAGCACCCATGTATGTCATGCAAAAACATTCAATTGAATAATATTCACAAGCAATTATGTATTTTATCACCATGCTTAGAAGGATACAGACATTCATTATAATATATAGAATCTAACAGAATTAAGATGAAGGGCAATTACAACCACTTCACCATGGCTAGCAGTAGCTAACAACCCATGTGGGGAACAAAAATAGTGCACACACCCAGGGAAATAGGGAAAAGAACAATCAGATGTGGGATAAAGGTAACAAGGAGGGACATGCAAGAAGTATGCTGAAATAGGAGAATTGCTTTTCCTTTTGAGGGGAAGGCCCCTTCTTTTCTTTTTTTGGAAAAAAAAGAAGAAATGGAAAAGACATGGAAATAGGAGGAGGAGGGAAAAACAGCAGGAATAAACAAATAACAAATTTCAAAATACACAACAAAGTTTGGGAAAAAAAACATTAAGGTGAGGTAAATTGAACAGACAGCACACTGTAATGCATGGGTAAAGGAAAATTGGCAAACAGGACAGGGATGCATACCAGCCATGGTGCAATGCAGAACTACAGATGTACCTATGCATTATGTACTGCTAAGAAGTTGTGAACTATGTAACAGTCATACCTAAAGCAATATGACTTCCAGCTATAGAGGGTTGTAAGGAAATAAAAGGTGATTGTAGTATACAGTGGATATTGAATCCAATAATGTTTATCAGCAGTGCAAACACAAGCCAAGCTATGGCATGGATAAGGAAATCAATCCAGGGAAATGCAGAAGGAGACAAGTGGAAATATGTTAGAACCTCTAATCATTCATGTGAAAGCAACAAACAAGCACAATGCCAAACAGTAACACTGTAGCAAACCAAGTATGTGACTGTCTATTATGCAACAATGGGTGCACCACCTAAATACATACAACATGGACTGCATATGTGAAAGACATATGGGATGTCCGAGGCAACACAGATACTTTGTCGTATATGTATGACCTGCATTGGATAAACAGAATCCAATCAGAAAGGCACTACACATACACACAACAATGGCATGGAATAATAACCAGCAATTAAGGTATACATAATGCTAGATAAGGAATGCCAGCTTGTGCCTAGAAATGAATTAAATAAAGTCCTGTTTTGTATCCAAAACATAAGTACAACAGGAAAAATGACCTTGCCTGCATATACCTTTCATGTGTATAATGGCAAAATTGTTTAACAAGGTATTATTTTAACAGTGAAACTGCATGACAACAGTGTTAACGTCGAGTATGTTAAATGTATGCCATGTATTTGTGCAACATATATGGCAAAGATAAAATAGGAGAAGGGAGGTGGAAAACAGAGATCCACATCAGTAAGGAAATGTAAGCAAATGAAATAGGCACACAATAAAGCTGGACAACTGTATGTAAAGGTACACTGCACATGCATATGTTCACCACATGACATGGTCTGGAAGTCCACTCAAGCTACATTGATACTGTCATGACAACATAATGGAACAGGAGCAACAAACAGCATTAATAACATATATATATATATAGCAATGTCCATGTGTATGCCAGAGCAAAGAGCAGTCATCCACATAAAAATGTAAGAACTGAATGTCCACAGTTTCAGTGTAAAAGTCATTTGTGTCTCTATCATACTATTAATTTTTTATAGCCTGTATAATTTTTACTGATCTGTATAATTTTGTGCTGTTATACTGTGTACTTTATGCAGAGTTTTTCTCCCTGGGTCTCCACTGAAAATGGGCGGGTCTATATTATAATACCGAAAATCCTTTTAAGCGAATGCGAAAACACCGACACGTATTGTGTGAAACGCGATTATTTTGAATGTACTAAACCGCGAAAACCAAAAAGTCGAAGTGTCATGGTTGACCTGTCTGTGGTACAGCTCCATAAGGTAAGTGTGCGATAGTTATGGACCTTAGGGTTAGGGTGCGGGTTAAGGTAAGTGCATAGATAGGTAGTGTATGTAAGGTTTAGTGTATGGTTAGAATTAGGCTTTTGTTAAATGTATGTGTGTGGATTAATTGTTTTGTTTTGGCATATCGCTGTAGGGTAAGTGTGCGATAGTTACGGACCTTAGAGTTAGGGTGTGGGTTAAGGTAAGTGCATAGATAGTAATGTATGTAAGGTTTAGTGTAGGGTTAGACGTAGGGTTTTGGTGCTTTACTTTAGGGTTAGAAGTAGGGTTTTGGTTAGTGTATGTATGTGCTTTATTTATTTTGTTTGGTTAGGCAGTATGTAGTGGGAGGTGGAGTTGGCTGACTATGGGGATTTGACTTTTTGTATTTCGTGGTTTAGTACGTTCGGCATATTTGCGTTTCGCGCAATACTTGTCAGTGTTTTCGTGTTCGGTTAAAGGGAGTTTCGCTATTATAATATAGACCCAAAATGGGCAACTAGACCAGTCAGATGTCCCCAGTAAACAAATGTTAAATAATAAATAATAAAATAATACATGCATAAACATGTACATGTATGTAAATCACTGTATATGTACTCCAAATGTCTAAATATGGACATCTATGCTGATATGATTGTGCATCCTGTAATATAAACAATGCATGCAGGGATTTTGCTAAATATACCATCAACTGTTTATACAGTAGCAGAAAAATTACTGTCTATGCATTATGTGAAGGATAAATGCCTATGAAGAGCATTTACATGAATGTGATGCAGCATGGCACAATATTTGCCAGAACATCTCACACACAAAGCTATTGTGCCAGTGTGACATAATGACAACATGTTTCATGAATCACATTGGTAGGAACCAGTGATGTTGTTGAACAGACATAAGATAGCAACAACTATGCGAGAAATAGGTGCAATGTATACACATGGATGACATTTGTAACTAAAGGAAATGGTCCCATCTCACCATGTTATGTGTAAATGTGAATAATGCATTTGTTGACTTATTGCCATCTCACCCTTGTATACAGGTAAATAATACAAACAAAACAATTGTGTCTCACTTGCTTCTTGGTAACTGCAACAGTCAAACCTGTCACATATGGGTGCACTGTGGATTGGACATAATATTGTGCTGCATTGCATGCATAGGAGCATATACATACCTGCAATTAAGGTGTAAAACCCCTGTCTTTATTGAGCAATGTATGCATTAAGTACAGCACATCATGTAAATGTAATTGTTTAATGCATGTGTACTAATTTTCATGTGTGTCGTGTGTAACCTAATGTCACCTATGACATGATATCTGCCGTGTATAGCCAGATGTATATCAGCATGCATGACAGCAATATGATGTTCACACAAGTGTGCCTATACATTACATTTTGTGAAAGTGCACACACCATGGTGGCAGTATTCAATAACTGGACCACAAGGACAGTACTTATGGTCTTGAGGGCCCAACCTGATGTGGTTGAGCATAAAAAATGATCTCTATAGTGATCTCCTGGAATGTGTTGCTCATGGCCCATACCATATCCTGAAAGAAGTTCCCTTTCAGTTCCTTTATCTATGTCCGAAAAACATTGTCCCATAAATTGTCTCACTGTCATGGTAGTTGATGTCTCTGACTATGAACGTTAGGAGTGATTGTACATGCAGATCCAGGTCTCTCATCATCCATCTCATCATCACCCTATCACCTGGCAGGGTTCTGACACCTCATCTCCTCTGTTACCCAGTAGGTGATCTGCCATGGGTCCCATACTCTTTCAGGGCTAAACCAAAAAAATGAAAATATACAGAATCTGTGTGCATCTACATTTAGGACTACATAACATAAACAAACTGACATGACCTATTGGTGTAAAGGGTTCATTTTGTCATATCACAGTATGATAATATCTAACCGTCGCAGCATATGTGAAGAAAGAAATATCAGTACATAAGAATGTAAAAAAATATTGTCAATCATAAATTCATGTGAAATACACATATCATAAAACACTCACTATGTGATGGCCACCTGACTACTGTGGAAAACATATGTCATGCTGTTAATATGACAAAAAAAATATTCACTGAAGATATATCACTATACAATACAAATGTCATTTTGTGTCTATATAATTTGTATAATACAAATAACTGAGGGTAGCAGGTATACGTTCAGGATTATGCTACACTCCCAATGTCCTTTTATGAATGTGTATGGATTACATCAATAGCAGACCATGTGTGGAACACTATTGCCTTCACAGAGTGTCCTTACTTTACAACATTGCATTACATGTCATGCAATACACACCTTATCTGAGAAAATGCTGTTATTACTTGTTCAGTTGTGAAACAGCCATCACTATGCCTGAAAAATAAATATGTACAAAAGCAAAACACAGATGCATTATGACACATAAGCATGACATTACAGTGTGGCAATAATGTGAGATAAAGTTGGAATGAAAAGGTATTCATAGTTCATTGTGATTAAAATGTATTGTCTGTTTTATGCTGAGAACAATAAATTATGAAGATTTCCATAAGTTGTAAGTTTAATGCATAGTTTATGGATGCACTCTGATACTTAGTAAAATTGCAATAATTGTTAGTACATTTTATCTGAAATACAGTGATCTTTAGGAAGGGTTTGACCAGTCACTATTTACTGTGTTGATATGTGAAGTAACTAAGTGTGTGGCACAAGGGTTATGTGATTATCTTGTAGTTGTTATAATGCCCTTTGCAATGGGTTCAAATCCCAGCTATGACCTGTACAGATAATGTAATGGCTGGTTAAATGTGATAATGTTGTGACATGTCATTCATATTTAGATGGTGATTTAATATCAATTATGTTCTTAAATGCATAACAGTAATATGTACAATAAAGGATTATTTTGCATTACTCGCATCGGTAAAAAGGGCAGAACAAGTAAATTGATAAATATGTATGACATCATCATGCCAATTGACAGCCTCCATAAAATGTATAATGTATGCATAACATTGTATTGCAGATGTCAAACCAAACTGCAGGTGACAATTGTTATCAACGTGAGAATGACATTATAATCGAAGCTCTACTCCTGTATGTCTAAAGCTTGCTTTGATATATGGGAGATACTGTATGGGGAAATGAGGTTTGGACTGAAGTGACTAACATGATCAATGGCATTCGTGCCTACAATCGATTCTATGATGCCTGTCCTCAGTGTTGTTCAAACATGATCCTCCCTGCTGCTAACCAAGTACGCCAATATGAGAGGTGGAGGAATGGCATGGGATGTTGTCCACCATTAATTCCCTCAGACAAGATCATAATTTTTCTGACATCATATCATACCACCACTTGTGATTGTCAAACACCTCAGTTAAGTATTGAAGCCTGTGTTCCAGGATGTACATCTAAGTTACAACTTTAAGACCATTGCAGCATATATACTACCTGAGTATTTAACTGACTGTACAAATTATTCATGCGTTGCCATATTATTTTGTTCAGCAGCACAATTGCGTAGGGAACGTGGTTGCACACAAGATGTGGATTTCCAGCATAAATGTCATTACTTATTGTGTTCACAATGCAATGCATAAGACTTCAAGCAACATGTGTATTATTTGTCTTTCTCAGTTTCACAGGTCCGAGAACATCTGTACAGCATCAATACATGTCACTTAAGTGTCTCCATATACTACTATTGTGATTCATAGCTTTCTGTGCTGCTGTCACCTATCATTAGAGTGGATTATGCTCACATGTTTATTTGTGTATGCATTGTATATTACTGATACATCATCACATAATATGGCCTATAAAAATACACCTATAGACAGAACAAGTATAGTTGGCCACCTTATTTATAGGGTACAGCAAATTTGAGCACATCTGTGATATATGTTATTCATGATGATTTTTTCATACTCAGGAACATCTGGACATGTTCACCATTTGTCACATGAGTAAGTGTCTCCACATCCTGTTTGTTTGTACTGTATTTGTCATGTGCATTTGCCTGCAGACATGTCAATGGAGCATTCTCACATGTTGATGTTTATGTGCCTTATCATACTAGGATCTATAGCACAACAGATGATATGATCCCCAAACAAGGAAAACATAAATGACAAGGCATTCCATATGTTTAATACAAATCAGTATCAATAATCATGTCTGTATACTTTCCGACTACTGCATTATTCATCACCTTCCTAGGACAACAGCAACTTTCACATCAGTCTCAGTCAAACAGTATGAGTCTATAGTATCTTGTTTGTGTTATACGTCTGTTGGAATGTGAGATGATGGCCATTATTTGCTTATTGACGATGTATTGTTACATATGTTTCCCCATGACAGTATCAGGTCAAACGTCACCTCCAGCAGTGGAGTCCCACCATGTCAGGTATGTTTTACTAATTTATTTATTCCCAATTATCAGCTGTGTGTAATAAGTAGCTTACATGAAATCCCTCTGTTATTATGGGTCCATGAACCTTGCCCAGGCACAACATCCTGGTAAGTCCATATCCCCAATAACATTGTAGTCATACAGTTGGCCAATATATCATTACTAAGATGTATCCTGTATTGTTTACACATGTAATTAACCTATGTTATCTGTCTCTTCTTCTAACCCATCCACTGCCTGCTTCTTCCTCTAGCACATCTACTGACCTCGAGTTGGGATGTGATGTATATAACTGTGATAGCACAGACCACTGCATACAGGTCACAGATTTGAGTTTAGTGCCTAGCCCAGAAAGATACAGTTGTGTGGATAATGCTGTAGCCTCAGATATTAAAGATGAGGTGGCCAAACAATCAGATAACATGGTGAAACTAGCTGCCTGATATGCTGGTGTCTGTAAGCCTTTGTCCCACGCACAGTCAGGTGATGAGGGTGATTCTTCCCCACAGCTGAGAGATACTGTCCATTGCAAGACACATATGAATGTTACTGCTGTGCATGAAAATGTGTCAGAGGGTATCTGCCTATGCTTCATGCTCTTGCCCATGTAACAGATCATGTATAACGCCATCTTCATGTGTTACACGAATGTCAGGAGCAGTGACATAGTGAGGTCACAGTTGCATTGGCTGCACAGCATGACACTGTTTTGTCTGTTGCACACTCCATTGAAAGTCTTGTTGTGGTATTGTTACAGCAGTGTCATAACATTAGCCAGGTATTACATAACCTAACTGTATTATGCAGAGTATCTCCAGTGGACAAAGTCCAACCACCTTTCATGAAACCCACACTTGGCCATCAGACATCAATGTCTCTATAGGATTATAAGTGTTTACTAGGCTAACAACCACAAGAGCCTTTCTAAGCCAAACCATCCATCCCAAATCTCTGAAAAGTTCTGGTACCTTAGCTAAGTGTAAGATAAGTGTACAGAGGGACTGAGAGATGAAACATTTATGAGTAGGGTCCTGGGAAATGAATTATCTACAAGCTGCTTGTGTTCGTTAGAGATACAGGCACCAAGCCAGTGACAAATTTCCTGTTCTCCATCCAATTGTCCAAGTTACACTTGAAATTAGTTAGGGAGGAACTTCACATGTTCCAGAGAAGGGGTAGTCTCTGGGATACTTACCTGTCTCTCCAGCAGGTCCTATTTATATCACAGGCAAGGTTTATGTCTTTAGAATGGGTAATTCTGGTGCTGTTTGTTTTGTGTATATGCATGAGTTCTATCAGAGTGAGGTCTGACAATGCCTACTATGCCAGGCATAGATCTCCCCTCAACAGTCTGTAGGAGGAAAAATACAGGACAAGACATTGAGCTTGTCTGCATAAGAAATGTTATTTACTCCCTGTAGTCTTTCAGTGAGGAACCTCTGTGGATATCCCAGTTGTTGGATGTGCCTAGTTAGGTGACAGATCTGAAGAATACCTAACACAGAGAAACAATGACTTCCTTGGACCTATATACAATACCTTTGCTTATAAGTTGCACAAAATAGAATGATTTCCTCACTACTGTAGACACATGATGGCCAAAGGCTAGATTATTATTTATGTATGTTCCCAAGACGCTGACTACTGGGTAAGCTGTAATTGGTCTATCTATTGTCAGAATGATAGTTACCAGGGGTGGATAACTTCCCAAATGATACTATTATGCTAGGCATTTCTTTGAATTTACATTTAGTCTGACATAAGTGATTTGTCTGTGTCAGTCCTTCTTAGAGAACATTTGTGTTGGTGGGGAGTCTGTGACTGCTCCTAATTTGCAATCATGTGCAGATTTAGTCAGCCAGAGGCCATTGACACTGGTCTTGACTTCAGAGAAGTAAATGCCAAAAAGAAGTGGTCCCAGAACTTATCCCTGAATGATTCCTTCTGTGCCTGTCCTCTTTGTAGAGGTGGTGTCCCAATTTTAACTTCTTAGGTTCTGTATGTGAGCCAGCTAACTATCCACTGAGTGATATAAAGGTTTATACCTAATCTCTTGAGTTTGTGAACAATGACTGAGTGGGGTTTTGTGTCAAATGCTTTAGCCAAGACAAGGTAGGTGACATAAACAATTTTGCTTTCATCTATTGCTTTGGTAACCTTCTCAAAGAAGTCCACCAGTTTAAGTAGGCATGACCTGCCCTTGATGAAACCAAACTAAGTTAGGTCCAGTGTCTGGAGGTTTCCTATGTCATTCTTGATCTTTCCGTGATAATCCTTCCCATGGTTTTGCATATGAGACTAGTGAGACTTAAGGGCCTGTAGTCTCCAGGGTCTGTAGATGGCCCAACTTTGAGCAGAAGGATGACTGTTTCTGTTCTCCATTCATGAGGCACGAAGCCTCCTACAGTTGAACAGCTATTCCAGAGGGCCTGTTTCATGGATCATGTTTCATGCTACATAGAGGGCATCCTGGGATATTGTCTGTGTCCATCGATGCAGTGTTCTTTGCCTTAGAAAGAACATTAATTGTCTGCTCCCTAGTAATAGTAGGGGGAGTTATATCTGAAGGTATTTTTGAGAGGAGATTAAAGGGGAGAAAGTGGTAAATTTGGAGATGAATTTGTTGGCTAGTTGCTTTGCTGTATCTTCTGTCTCGGTATAGGTGATTCTATTAACAATGAGCTCCACATACAATTGTGTAATGCCTTTAAGGTTGCAGACATAGTTAATGAACACCTTGTGGTTTTCCTTGGCCTGGGATGCCAAATTTATCTCAAATTTGGATTTGGTAGACTTTATTTGTCCTCTGATGTATTTACTTAGTTTGACAAGAGTACTGTTATCCTGCTAGGTGGTGCACCTCCTAATTTTTGCCGTGATTTTTTTTCTTTCTGTTATACAGCCTATTTATGCTCTGATTCCACCCGGTGGCTTATTTTTTGTTATCTCTGTTCATACCTCTCAACCTCTTAGTACTAGAAATCTGGACAAAGCCTAAAATAATGTGGGACAAAGGTCCAAGAATAGGGACATATTTTAAAATTGCTCCTATAAACCTAAGAATTGATATAGTAATGGGATTTGTGATCACATGCATTTTCTGAGGGATTTGTAGTCTGAAACTCAAATGTATCCCATTGCTTAGTGACTTTAATCCTCAGTGATTTGTCACAAAGCCACCAATTTTATGAGGAAACGCTAAAAATGTGAGGCAAAAATCTGAGCATCCTGTGAAAATCTGGACAGTTGAGAGGTATGGTTCTGTTCTTCTTCCTGGCAAGTCCAGCTGCCTCTATGCAGCTATTAACATGCATGTGTATGTTTTCTATGAACAGTCCCCATAGGCAGCAGTGTTTTCAGGGTTTCTGGGGGCTTGAAATTTTGCCAGGTTATCATTTAATTGTAAAGTAAGCATTTGAATACTTCCTGAGTATTTCAGGGTTACCAGGGTTCCGGGATTCATTTTTTACTTCAAAGAAAACCATTTTGGAGTCTGACCTTGCCAAAGAAAACATTACACTACGGGGTGTGCAGCACTCTCCCATATTAATGAAGATCAGATTCTGTATGCTTGCATGCCTGATTTGTGTATTGACAATCTGGTCCAAGCAGTTTGTATTTACAAAATCCAGGAATCTCTGTGCCTGCCCATTTAGTGTTCTATATGATTCCCAGTTAATAGTGAAGAAGTTAAAGTCACCCATGAATTCATTAAATGGCAGAATAACCTCTCTAGCTTTCTTCCAAATAACATAGGAGTGCCCCAAGGGTCAATCTTAGGGCCCCTACTATTCAACATTTTTAAAAATGACCCACATAACGTTCCCTCTGACTGTACTGCCATACAATATGCAGATGATTCAACCATAACCTGTACCTCAAATAACTTCTCTGACCTCCAGAAATTAACACAAAAAGCCTTTACATCCATAGAACTCTGGCTAAACCAATCACAGCTATTACTTAACCCTAATAAATCTTAACTACTCATATTTGCATCTAAACCTGTTCCCACAGACTTTGCTATATTATCCATAAACAAAACCCAAATAGAGTTAGTAAATCAGGCCAAACTGCTTGGAATTACTATTCACAGGAAACTTAGCTTTGACGTTCGTGTTAATAATGCAATAAAAAAGACACTTCAAATTAGGCAGACTTTACAGAAACAAACAATACTTAGACAAATCCATCCGAATAAAACTTTCAAAACGTCTTGTCCTTCCAACCTTACTCTATGGATCTCCTATCTTCACCAATCTCCACAACTTTTTGCAACACAAACTGCAGTCCTGTTATTATAGGATTGCAAAATTCAAATCAGCCAAACCAAATCATACTCACCATTGCCAGGCCACTAGAGAACTAAACTGGCTAGAATTTGCACATTACCTACATTACACACAACTTACCTTTGCCCATAAACTCATTTATAAACCCAAGTTTTGCCCTTCCCTGAAAAATATCATTGAACCTTAAGTCCCATCCAAAATTCTATGCTCTAACAACAAACACCTACTTAAAGTTTCAAAACGTAGTAAAAGAGCAGGTAGCTGCCTCTATTCCCATTCCATAACTAAGCTGTGGAACGCCCTCACATCATCAGTTACAGAATTAGACAACATAATCTCCTTTAAAAGAAAACTAAAACAACATCTCACTGATAACCCCAGCTGCACATGCAACACATATCCACAGCCTCCTTAATCTAGCAAAACTGTTTCACATAGCAAATATACTTATGTATATGTCATACTGTCATACCATGAGTTATCCCTAATCTTTAGTATCCCAGTCCACACATCTATATAACTATCTTAACACATTTTCTCTTATCTGTCACTTTCTACAATTAATACTACCATTAAATACATTCCACCTATAATCTACATATTCCCACCACCTAGCTATAAGATTCTAACTATATCTATCCTACCTTTAAGTTTAACTCTCTAATTCTACCTTCCCACTACACTTACATTTCCCTTTTCCTACCCCCCCCAAAAAAAAATTGAACTGTATTGTTAAATATTTCTAACTGTTTAATTTGAGCTGTATTGTTAAATATTTCTGTTTAATTTTCCTACATGCTAATCTTCCATTGTTACTGTATTGTGCCTTTTTACAACACGTGCTGTTTAGATAATTTTCTATATTATTTCACTTGCTTTATAAGTAATTGTTTCCTTACAAATTCATGAAATGATTTTCATGTAACTTGGAGCTTTACTCCCCTGGCCCCCACTGAAAATGGGTCCCAACCCAGTGGACTTTCCCGGTCAACAAATGTCAATAAATAACAATAAATAATGTTATTGGCTTGGATGGTGAGTGTTTACAATAAGTTTAAATACATGTTATGAGTTACCTCGGTCACATAGAGGGACCTATAACTTGCAAGGAAGTGGTATGGGATTTTGCCTGTGGTGATTTGAATGTGAGAAAGCTCCTGTTACTCCTGTAGGTCCTGTTTGACCAGCCTTGAGGTATATTTATTTTTATACAAATTGAGACACCTCCACATTTAGTCCCTATCTGTGTAGTATCTGGTCTAAACGTGTAGAAGACTTTATAGCCATCCAGTACCAGTGTGCACTCCATGGCTTTAAACCATCCCCTGGATTCAGCAAGCCCTGCATGGCATGCAGGACTAGTGCAGGAGCTCCAGCAGGCAATATGTCTGCCATGCGATCCAGGAATAACCTGGAGGGACATGCACTAGCGCTCCTGCACAAGTCCTGCATGGACTCAGCCCCTGTATGCAAATTACCCCATTTGCAGGAGAAATCCATGCAAATGAGGTAAATTTGTGACCCAGGAAGCTGGAAACCGGCCATGCAGGACTAGTGTAATCAGCAGAAATGTACTCCAGTAATGGAGTACATTTCCGCAAACTACAAAACGGAGTCATGACAGCTCCAAATAAAGGGTGGATATTATGTAGAAAGCAAGTCAATGGTCAACTATAAGGCCATTGGCATAAAAACAGTTGCAAAAAGAAAAAAATTTAACTTTTATTTATTTTTTTTTGCCAATCTCAGCTGTTTAAGTGTAGGGCAGTGGGCACAAACAGGATTGGGCGAAAAATAAGAAAAAAAAATCTAAAAAAGCATTCTGACCAAAATCACTATTTTGCCATTATACTCAATGGCAGGCAGAAGACAACATGGTCAGTGAATGGTGGTTGCTAAGGGGAGAGGTTCAGTTTGGGACATGTAACTATGCATCAGTAGGCAATCCTATGCAAATGGGAGGAATGATACTGAATCCCAGATTTCCCGGCATGCTAGTCAGCACCCAACAGTGTAAGAGCAGGAATAGCTTGGTGCAAGCCTAGGAGTTAGCTGACATCATAGGGGTGGTGTGAGGAAGATTGTAAGTGGATTGGAGCCCTGTGGCTCTGGTTTGCCCTTAGCTTAGCAGAGCTAAGCAAGGGTGTGTGTCTGAGGCTGCCTAGCACTCTTTGCATTGCCTAAGCGGGTGTGCACACCACGCACCATGTTTTAAAGGGAAAAAGAAAAGTAAACCAGGAAATAGCAGCTCTGTGCACATCTGAGCACTGTGTTTGTGCGGTGTGCCCCTGGGCTTAAACAGGAAGGCAATGGGAAGGGAAAACTGCAGTAGGAAGGTAACCTAGGAGAGCTAGCATAGCTGGCAGGTGAAATGTATCAGAATTAGCCAATTACACAGGCAGCAGACCAGCCCAGCCCAGATCACTTCTATAAATTATGCAAACACCTTTCCCTCCAGTTTTTCACACATACTCTACACCACCGGTGTATACAAATGGAGAAATTTTAACAAACAAAAACAACAGAATGATAGGGGCTGCAGCAGCTATCAGACATCAACGTGTGGAAGAGGCTGAGGGTGGTGAGGATGAGAATGCTGTTGATCAACCCACAGTGAGGAGATGGAGAAGGGTGTACAGACCCAGGGTAACCTACCAGGGGCTACATGAGCTGGAGATAGTGGAGCACTATAGGGTGGATAGGGACCTCCTACAGCAAATTGATGAGCTGTGCCAGCCAAGTCAGACACACAGAACTAACAGAGGGGGAACCCATCCCAGTGGATATCAAGGTATGTGTAGGCCTAGGAATACTAGCCACAGGTTCTTCCCAAAGCCCAACTGGGGATATCATGGGGATCTCACAGGCATCAGCATCCAGAGTACTCCACCAGTTCCTGGATGCCATGTCAGCACATGTTGATGAGCACGTATATTTCCTCAACACCCGTGAGGTGATGGCCATCAATATGCGTCTCTTCCACCAAATAGCAGAATACCCTAAGATGGTGGGTGCTATAGAATGCATGCACATATGCATCAAAGCACCACCTGGTGAGTGGGGTAGGGTCTACATCAACCACAAGGACTACCCTTCCATCAACTACCAGGCTGTGTGCGATGCCCAGAGCATTATAATGAATGTGTGTGCTGGCTGCCCTGAAGCTATCACGATTCCCACATCTGGCATCTGACGCAGCTGTACCAGAGATTTGCCAATGGGGACATCCCTTACGGTCACCTAGTGGGGGATGCTGGTTATGCACTGGAGCAGTGGCTGATGACACCCATCAGAAATGCACACACACACACACAAACAAGAATGCCATAATAAGGCACACGCACAGACCAGAATCATAATAGAGTGTGTGTTTGGGATGCTCAAGTCATGGTTCTGGTGCCTGGACACATCTGGTGGAGCCTTGCAGTACTCATCAGCTACATGTACCCAAATTATTATTGTATGTGCCATGCTACACAATATGATCCTGCGGAAACAGCTGCAGCAGGGACAGCACAGGGCAGGGCCATACAACCCCCTACCAATGCCAAGGCCTGCACAGGCACAGAGTGACACAGAGGGGGAAGAATCTGAGCCTGCCCCAGTAGGCAGATGGTGGCATGCCCAGTATGCCATGGCCTTGGCAAAGAGGCAACGCATAGCACATACTCTGACACAGTAAGGACCTACGGAATGACACCTCTCTCTGACTTGCACATACAGTAAAAGGGGTGCCAAACATGACAATATCTGTGCTCAACCATGTATAGGGAGTGTACTATGCACATCTGACATAGGCAGCCTCCAGCACCATCCTCAATACTGGCACACCCACAAGGTAAGTCACTCCCCTTACTGATTGTTGATTGGAGTAGTATGTGTTGTTACTTGTATCTGTGGTATGGATGTGAGCATGCAGGAGAATTGGGTGGCTGAATGGGATGTCAGCAGATCATAGACACTTATACTGGCAGCATTAGATTTGTAACAAATACGGGTGTCACCATAGTAGCCAGTACTACACATGGTGACAAAATCCACTGCAGGAAATGTGCTGGGCCACATGTGTGTCCATATGACACACACATGCCAGTCAGGGAGGTGCACATACCCCACAACATTCACAGCTAGCAGGACAGGTGTAAACAATCACAAACAAAGGCTGTGCTAAGGCCACTGAATGATGGCTATGGGTAACCTTCCCCCAGGCCTACATAGACAGACTACATCAGGTCAGGCAGTGGGATGAAAGTTCTGAAGGGTAGGAAGTCAGAAACTAATATGTAGGTCAATCAAACATAAGACCTGTAGTACACTGACATGCCTCTAGTCAGCATGATAGGTTAGAAAACAGAATGAAATGGAGTACCTGACATACCTGTACAGTCATAGCAAATGTGTACGAGTGTCAGGTGTGCCCCCCAATCCTGTGTAGCAATGTAGAAACAGTCAGGTGTGCCCCCCCACATCCTATATAGACATGTAGTAACAGTCAGGTGTGCCCCATCCCATCATATGTAGACATGTAGTAACAGTAAGGTGTGCCCCCCCAATCCTGTGTAGCAATGTAGAAACAGTCAGGTGTGCCCCCCAGTCCTATGTAGAAATGTAGTAACAGTCAAATGTGCTGCCCAATCCTATGTAGACATGTAGTAAAGTCAGGTGTGCCCCCGCAACCCTACTTGGGCATGTAGTGACAGTCAGGTGTGCCCCCAATCCTATTTAGAAATGTAATAACAGTCAGGTGTGCCCCCCAATCCTATGTAGAAATGTAGTAACATGTATGTGTAGGTATAATACCAGTGGAGCACAGATGCCCAGAGGTGGCCAAGGTAGCAGGATAGATTGTAGCATTTGCACAATATGCAGGTATGTGTGTGTTAGGTTGGTGTGTGTTTCATATTGTGTGAGAGTGGTCAGTATGCATGCATGTTGAGGTATAACCTGGTGGTCATTGCCCACTACTGCTGATGACAGGGCCAAGTCCTCACAACTGTAATGCCAAAGACAATTCCCACCGCTATAACACATGACAGCAATAAGCCACTATACATGTATGGTGGTAATATGTGTCACCATCTGAAAGATTGACATGGCATGGCTGTTGCACTAGATATATAAGCAGTACACTGGGGAAAGTACCCCGGGCATACAGTATACAATGTGTAACTGTGAAATGGACACACCCTTGGAATTGTACATACAGGTGTTCATCACATTATCTGGGCCTGTTGTAGGGGATACAGATGTTGTCTGGTCGAACACTTGCAGGTCACAAATGTGGTAGGACTGATGTATTGGGAAACAGCTGATGTACCTGCACATGCCAGCATAACTGGAATGCCCCATACATATCTGTGCAGCAGATGCAAGTAGTGCCCATAGTACACATGCACCCAGCTCTCCCAAACAACGCACACAGGTACCTCTCTGGTCATATCCCTGCTGTTGGGAATGGGTACAATATGACCCAACCTGTATATGGCAATAGAGAAAGAATGCAGCATGCAGTGCAGGTGTCCCATGCAGGTGTGTCCCTAGCTGTAGGTAGCACCCTGCCAGCATCCACACCACCTGATCAAGACTGATAGAATGTATTAGCATGAACACCTAGCACACCTACCCTGTCACCCCAGGGGAATATACTGTATGGAGGTCTGAGACTGTAGGACTGACAGAATGCAACGGCCTGCCACAGCTGGCCTGCATCACCACCAAATGGCCTACAGGCCTCTGCCAAAGGCCTGTGTCTCACACATACTACCAATGCATGTTATGTCATGGACACCCAAATAACAACATAAGACACTCCACATAAGCCATATGCAAGGCCATGTGGACAAGCCACAGTAACATGTCCACCATGTCCCACTGCATGAACTGTGGACCAACACCAAAACACAGCTGTGATGAGGTGATAACCTTAGGGAAAGTATCAAAGAATGTATGCATACTGTATGGAAGAGGATAGAATAATAGAGGGGGGGTGGGAGCATGGACAGCATGGAATGTGCAAGGTCCGACACACAGCTACGTGCACACCCTATCCCTGGCTGCAAACACATAAATGGGTGGCTACAAACCTGCCCATACACCACAATATGGGTAATGTCCTGACTCATGCCCCCTGCCTCTGGGTAACCTGTGTGAATCTGTACAGCTGTGAGGCATTGCCACAGCAAGGTAAGGCCATACTGTCATGTTGATGGATGTACAAGTATGGGAACCTCTGCCAGCACTGTACAATGGTGCTGAACTGTATACACAGACCCAGCAGCAAGTGTTTGCAGCTACCCCTCCAGAATGGCATAACTTACCATCAATATGTAGGCATCTGCCCACAATACCAGACACAGCTGCAGTCACCCTTGTCCCCCCAGGACATCACTGTGAGCAAGAATGTCCACCTGACAGTACCTGAGGACATAAAACATCACAGTGTATAACAGCACACATGTCTGAATATCTCTGCTAACACCAGTACCATGTAGCAGAAGCAGCACAGACACAATCACCTACAGTACACACTATCCCCTACACAGTCTGTCCCCATATTGCCAAATGATCTACGGATAGCCTGCAGAAACAGTTTGCTACCTGTAGGTGTTCAACACAAAGGTCTGCACTGGAGTAAAACTACCTGGAATGGATCCACACATTCAATACAGAACTGCTAGCTAGGCATGCTCACATACTTAGAGAAATGAAGGCAATGTCAAACAACAACATACTGAAAGGTCATACTGGGCATGCTCACACACAAACAAATGAAGCCCATGTCTGCAAACAACAGTGGACCATACATATCTGACAGTTGCAGATGTTAGTGCATACACTCCTCAGTATGCACCAGTCATGCTTTGCACACACATTGGATAGGAATACAGACATATATCCAAGGACAACACACTTTAATAAGCCAAAAGTAGACATGCATAGATGTGTGGAAGAGAGTGACTGTGACAAAGAGCCATCCATCATGAGGCCTGTCCCACCCAGCACACAGCCAAATGGCTACAACCACATGATGTGTAAATGTCACTCACTGTAGAAATTAGCCACTGGTATCCATCAGCATTACAGACTATGTTGTGCAAGTGCTAGATGTGCAACATGACTGTACAAGGCAGTAGTCATCTAGCAGCTGTATGCACGTACCTATGAAATGTAACCCTGCGTGTCCCTGCATGTGGTTTGTGAACCTCTAAATGAATGGGTTATGGCCCATGCACACACACTGCCTTATCCATAGCCCTACTATGACAAGCCTGCTGATGTCATTCACTTTGAAATACACCTTTGGGAATGATGTTGCCCAGTAATTTCTGTGGTGCATCCTACAACTGTGTAATGCTGTAGTGTGATAAACTAGTTAGGCAAGAGTTCTAATCCCAAACATGGCAACTGTGTGTGTGTGTGTGTGTGTGTGTGTGTGTGTGTGTGTGTGTGTGTGTGTGTGTGTGTGTGTGTGTGTGTGTGTGTGTGTGTCTGTCTGTCTGTCTGTGTAGGGAGCAATGCCTTTTTAGGCTAGTCAACCTCACTACAATTCAAATGCCCTACTTTGGCAAGGCTGCTGATGTCATTCACTGTGAAATACACCTTTGGGAAATGTGTAGCCTGGTAATCTCCATGGCATGTCCTATAACTGTGTAATGCTGTAGTGTGATAAGCTGGTTAGGTAGGAGTTCTACTCCCATACATGACAACTGTGTGTATGTCTCTGTCTATATGTGAAGCAATGCTAGTCACACTCACTAAAATTCAAATGTCCTACTTTGGCAAGGCTGCTGATGTCATTCACTGTGAAATACACCTTTGGGAAATGTGTAGTCCAGTAATCTTCGTGGTGCATCCTATAACTGTGTAATGCTGTAGTGTGGTAAACTAGTCAGGTAGGAGTTCTAATCCCAGACATGATAACTGTGTGTGTGTGTGTGTGTGTGTGTGTGTGTGTGTGTGTGTGTGTGTGTGTGTGTGTGTGTGCGTGTGTGTGTGTGTGTGTGTGTGCGTGTGTGTGTGTGTGTGTGTGTGTGTGTGTGTGTGTGTGTGTGTCTCTGTCTGTGTAGGGAGCAATGCTATTTAGGCTAGTCACATTCAGTACAATTCAAATGTCCTACTTTGGCAAGGCTGCTGATGTCATTCACTGTGAAATACACCTTTGGGAAATGTGTAGTCCAGTAATCTTTGTGGCGCATCCTATATCTGTGTAATGCTGTAGAATGATACACTAGGTAGGTAGCAGTTCTAATCCCAGACATGGCAACTGTTTGTGTGTCTCTGTGTAGGGAGCAATGCTTTTTAGGCTAGTCACACTCACTACAGCTCAAATGCCCTACTTTGGCAAGGTCGCTGATGTCATTCACTGTGAAATACACCTTTGGGGAAGGCGTACTACAGTAATCTTCATGGTGCATCCTATAACTGCATATTGCTGTAGTGCAATAAACTAGTTAGGTAGGAGTTCTAATCACAGACATGGCAAGTGTCGGTGTGTGTGTGCATTTATGTTTGTCATTCATATCCTGTGTGGAGGTGGCTGTGAGTGTGTAACAACTGGACTCATTGTGCAGCGGGTTTTGCAAATTTCTTATATGGTGGCCCTATTGTATGTCACAATGTCTACCTTACAGGGATAACAGATGTGAAATAGCCGAGAGGCTGGGGTGCCAATCCATACCCCTACGTGTGACATCAAGGCCTGGCGAACAAAGTTAGCAACACTTGTAATACCCAGAGAACACTCTCAACCCATGTCTCATAAACAAGCACACTTGCCTAGGCAACAACCGTTATGTTGGTAGTACCCTACATATTGCTCACAGATAGTAACCATGGTGTGATTGCAGTGGAATACAGAGGGCATGGCACCCTGTCCATCAGTACAATAGGCATGTACATGCAGGCAGTGCGCCTTCACTATGTTCCCCACTAGACACCTGCAACACCTGTGGTGCCATCAAATGTGACCCACAAAGGATATACCATGCCTTAAACACATGCCCTGTATGGACAGATGCCACTGACACCAGGGAATACCTGTATCATGCTATCAATGTAGGTGCAGAGTCAACCTGCTGTCCATTACCAGTTCCCACCACATGAGACCAGGACTGGCACATCTGATGATAACAATCTGTGTACACAACATGGGCCAGACACCCCAGTTACAGTTCCACATGTCACTGTACATGCATGTGGGATGTGTGCACATCCCAGACACCATCCATGTCATGAACTAAAGAACACATACATGGCAAGCAATGCACAGCAATGGCCACACACAATAGTTACCCAGGTGACTGGATGATGAATACAATACCCACCTGTGTGGGCCAATCCAGACACAACACCCCTGAGTTACACTGCAGACCATTGTCATGTAGCCTGATGCCAAGTTATACCTATCGCCTAGCCTTGTATTGCCGTCTGGCACAGTCAACCACTACACACCTGTAAAGCAATGCACCCATGCATGTCAGTACTGTCTCCCTGTGTCTGTGTGTGTGGTGTATGATGCTTTTGACCACATTCACACTCACTATAACCCCCATTGGTGTACTGAAGCATGCTGCCTGATGTCAGACACCTCCACGTACCCTTTGCCCATATAACCTCCGGATAACCCCTATGGTGCTTGCAGGGTCAGGAATACACCTCCTGCAGAGTACTGTATTGTGGCAAACTAACTAGTGAGGAGGTGCATTCCTGACCCTGCCAAGTGTGTCAATGTGTGTGGGTCCCTGAGAGAGTGTGGCTGTGTTGACGCTGACACCTGTTCATGGGGACAGGCACTTGTACTACACCTACCGTATAGCTATCATATCACTGTTGCAGATGTCACTCACCATCACATATACGTTTGGAGAGCTCCTCAACATGTAAGCTATGTGGTGCATCCAATAACTGCATAGACATGTGATAGCAATACATAGTCAGTCAGGGGGTTGATACCCTGTATTGGTAGGTGTGTGACACAAACATGCTTAGGTTTTACTCTCCCACCCCCTCCCTGACTTATCATTGCCTCTGTCTGCCTCTCTCACTCCCTTTCTGGTGGATGTGGAGACTTACACCTGCTTTGCTTAGGCATTAGCATGTGTTTTGTAAGTGATGCTCATGATCAGCTGATGGCTTCTGTATGAATTGCAGCCCTTGTCTAGCTGATTGCATGTGGAACAGCTGTGGCAACATTCCCATAGGCAATTACATGGAAACACACTCCAAAATCTAGGAACATCATGTGGGTATTGGGCCTTTTCATTCACTGTGAGCAGGACCTAGATCTGTTATTTGGCAAACAGCATCTGAGATGGATTGGGGATGTACCTCTAACAACATACACTGTGGAAACAGGCCAACACACAGGAGGGGGATTTGCCTGACATGACTACAGAATGTAAGTGTTGCTATTCTGCATTTGGAGCAATGTTGTTTTAAAAGGGTGTGTGTGGGTATGGCTTGTCTACATGTTTTAATACCTGTCATGACAGTGCTATATTTATGAGGAAACCCCATCTGTAGGGTCATCTGCAAACTGGGCAGTGTGTGGTGCCTTTTGTTTCTTGTGTTACTCACAGAGCACCTATCTGTGAACTGCAGAAGCATAGTGTGAGGATTGCAGTCAGTACATGGTGACAGGCATGAGAGTTACTGACCTTATATCCCTCATAGGACATATGTCACAACAAACCCTGTTACAACAGTAAATGTATGAGGTTATCACAGCAACATGTCAATACTGGCCCTGTGTTTGTGCCTCCAGCCACAACTCTCTCAACCTGTGTACATATGTCATGCAGTAAGAGGTGCATATGTCCTGTACACCATAATTTATTGACATCATATCTGATAAGCCAGTGAGATATCAGACTGTGACACATGTTATGTATAGTAGGGGTTCTCTTTGAGGACATAACCTGGGCATTCTGCGGTTGTGTGTACAGTACTGAGGTCTGTGTACTTATGGTGATTGTCGATAGTGTGTGTATTGTGAATATGTACCTTGGCCTGTGTACAGACTGTGATAGATGTTATTGTTCTTGGTTCTGTTCTATCTGATGTTACATGCTGCTCCACTGTATGTTACCCTATTGGCTTACATGTTTGTAGGGCCAAACACACACATGTCCCATACCACAGACAGGCATCGGACCACACTGTGTAGTGGCCCAGTACATGTAGGGTTAGTGTGTGAGTGGCACATATGAGGATGGTGTTGATCAAATAGTCCATATACTGTAATATTATGCTAGCTACCATATGTGGCTGTGACTGTGTTCACATTGCTGTGGTTATGCACTTTCACACAGGTGTCTGTTACTCTGTGCTGTGACATGCCTGTAGAGTCTGCTGTATATGCAGGTACATGTGTATTCCCCCATGTGAAATGTAGGCCAGTGTTGTGGCAGTCTGCTTGTAGCATGCACAGTGCTTTGTTACATGCCTAGCAGCTTAGTGTACTTACCTAGTGTGATGTTATGTCCAGATACTTGCCAGATGTACTGCTGCCAGGCCACCATAACAGTCATGTATATCAGACAAAGCAGTGGGATGCTGTACAGAGATATGTCACTAACTAGTGGGTAATATGTGACCATGTCACCTCTGTACCAGTGGTTATTATTTGTCAGGATAAACAGGGGTGTGTGAATGCATAACCTATGGGTGAAAATGTATACCAGTATTTACATAATACACCCATCTACATGGCTCTTAACATCCACATTGTCAGGCTTGGTCCACATGTCTTGCATTAAGGGGTTCTGTGTATACCTCTGGACTGACCAGAGTGTGTCAGACTGTCCACATTTATTGGCCATATCTCTGCTGTAGTCCACAGGATCATTACTGTGCTAGCAGTGGTACTGTACTGTGTTGTCCTTAGGATGTCTGTCAGTAGCCAATGGTGCACATATTAAAAGCAGATGTGACCTCCCACACACAACATGTCTGTGAAGACAACCCCTATCACAGTAGTAATAGTCTACATATATACCTGCACTACATACCTGGCATCCGCTTGCACTAAGAGGTTGGGACTATTGGGGCTGAGGTATGGCTTCACTCCATGTTAAGGACATATGGTGGACATATATGTATATATAATTATCCATATATCTATATAGATATATGCACATATACATATTGACATACATATATGGATATGTATATGTACATATATATATGCATATAAACACTCAGATATATACATATACACAGCAATATATGTCTACACATAGGCAGATAGAGATACATATGCATATATACTTATGGATATCTACATATATATTGACAGTAATAGGTATAGCAGAATAGATATGTATGCACATATAGTTTTATATGTATATATATATATATATATATATATATATATATATATATATATATATGTGTGTGTGTGTGTGTGTGTGTGTGTGTGTGTGTGTGTGTGTGTATGTACATATGAAGAGATGTACACATGGCCATATATATGTTGCACTATACAAATGCCTATACAGACATATGTATGAATATACATGTGTATGTACATGTAGACATATATCAACCTATTATATGTATATATCCATATTCCTGTCATGTGTAAACCTCACGGTTGTGTATACTCTCCCAGATGTATCTCACCGTATGTATCTGCTATGTGTACATTATGTTAAAACAACATATGTGATGCAACAGTCATATTAATAACAAGTACTACACAATTTTGGAATTAAAGACAATTGTTCAATACTAATCAATATGGGTATTGACAAATAACTTGGAAAAACAACAGCTATTTTCACAGTGGTCATGGCATAGTGGTTAAGTGTTGTGACTTTAGGGTCCAGGGTTCAAGAAATGCAAGCGCTGTTCATTTTGTTGCTGGGCAGAACAACGGCTGTTGGATACAGAGTGGTTAAGGCAGTTTTGAGCAGCTTTAAGTGCATTTGCATGGGTTTGCGCGAAGCTAAGCGGTGCTAAACTACGGGTAAACGTACGGGTGCTTACACAGTGTAGGCTTCGATTACCAGTATGCAAATCAGCTTAGTTGTTATATTGCAGCAAAGTTTATACCTGCTAAGCATGGCTTATCCATGGTAATCAGTTCACACCACCCGGTCTGATAACATAGCAGGGTAGTGACATCTGTATTAAGTGTATGTAATGCCATCTACAATACATGTGCCTATGTGCTGTCATTACTGTAGCATGGGGTGTGAGTGTCATGTCTGTAACACAGATGCATATGAGGCCTGTACAGCACTGTTATCCATATGACTGTGTTACATACAAGATTAGTAGTCCAGGGTACGTGCTGTCACACTGGCATGTAGTGTATCATGGCGGTACTACTGTCGACAGTGCTATCCATGCAAGAGTAGAGTGCCAACTGTAGTACTGAACACAGGCACACCTACAGGCATAGCTGGACTCTGAGGCCTCCCTGTTGTATCCCTGGTGTGTGAGCTGTGTCACAGTATATAACCCCTACTGGGTAATGATCCGACATGTGAAACGTACCTGTAGACTACTGTCTGTACAGCACATGATAGCGAGGGCTCCTGACATGAAGTTATGGCATACATATTGTTGTCAAACATTTATCTGTCAACACATTCATCCTACTGCATAGCTACTTGCCAAGCTGATGAGTGTCAGTCCCTGTACAGATGTGCAGATGGTAGGTATCCCATTGGGATATGTACAGGCATCCTACGCTTGATTGACACTGACATGTCTGCCCAGCTGTGTAAGAACTGGCACATATTGAAGATAACACCCTGTATGCACCACATGCCATGGGTAACTCCACTACACTACAACAGTCAACTGAACATGCTTGGGTACAGGTATCCATCACATACACTAACCATGTGTTGTAATGCATGTTGCATGCATGTCAACTTGATCACCTCAGTGGCCATGGACAGGAGGCACCTGGAGGAAAGGCTGATGCATGTCACTCTCACCCTGAGGGTCACCACAGTAGTGTCTTTCAATAGCTTGCCTGCTGCCACATGGCAGGTGGCAGGATACCACTGTACACACAGCCCCTACACAACCCATCTCTCCTTGGACAATAGCTAGGTACACAGCTATGACCACCTGCAGGGACGCACCCCAGTACTGACGCATGTGTACTTGTGCATGACTGAGTATAGCAGTGTATGTGTGTTAGCACACCTCTACATGGGAATTCCATGAGGGCCTTCACAACCAATGCAACACCCATTACCTTAGCCAGTTGTGGCTGCTGCTGCTGTATGGGACATTACATGTACCCTGTTAAGCTCCTCTCCATGCCAGCTACATGAGCCTTGCAGTACCATCACAACAGTGTTGTACAAATGGGTTGATAGGCATGGGATAGCCATTATGTTCTGGCAAGTGTGTCTATGTGTACATGTCCATTTATCTGTAGGACACAGCATTCCAAGGCCACATACTCCTATTACAATACCCATTGCCACACAGTAGTACAGATAGTGTTGTTGCTGTCCATAGGTGAGGCATGACAATGCAACACTCTGCTGTGCATGTGGCATGTACATTAGATGCATATTCCTGTAGTACCACTGTTGGGATCTACAATGAGTTGTATTGCAGTCTTGGGCAATCTGTGATGGTGGGTATGTCAGAGTTCTTTCATAGGTTTCAGGGAGTACAATATCTACTGGGGGATGTGGGTGCTGTGTACACTGTCATTACACCAAGATACACCCAGTATATGTCCCATGTACCACGTCATGGTTATCACTGTCAGCATCAACCATACAGGTAACTGCTACCACAAACCAGGCCAGTTATGCATGTGCTGTGTGCAGCCTACCTGTAACACATTGAACACATGGTCAAGTTAGTTAGCAGTGCTAGGCCCAAGCCTCTCGGATGTGTGTCTGCCTGTTATGTATCTGTTAATGTGTATATGAAGGTATGTCACACTATGTATTGTCCATATACACTCATTACATCCCCCATTAGCATAATGTACATGTCTGGGGATGTTCTGCATGTAACATGTAACCTGGGACACACCTCACCCTAAATGCTGTGTAGTGTGTGCAATGGAAGCCACACACTTCAGTATTACTACATACCTAGGTAGCGGTCTAGTCCCGGTGTTACCAAGTAACAGTGTGCATGTATGTAGATGGGTCTACATCAGGTTGCAGATTATACACACCCAAGCGAGTCACCTGCCCATGTGGCACAGGCAATAACTGTTATACAAACCTGTGACATGTGTTCAACTGTACCCTAGATATGTCACAGCCATGGTGTCACCACAGTGCCATACCCTATTGTGGAATATGACTGCAGACCACCCTCATGCTGACACATGTACACCTACAACACAAATGGATAACATTATTGAGACCACAATCAACCAGTGTTACTAACAGCTATAATGCATCATTGCTGGATGGCTACACTACCTGACATATATGCATTACACTTTACTCCTTACAACATGTTACACTGCAGTACTGTGGTACACTGTAGTACAGTCACCATGTGCATCAGAACCATATTAGCCTGTCCCTGCATCGATGGTATGGATGACAGGGATGTGGCATAGGTATCACCATATGCACAGGGTGTGTTGTTGGTTTGCCAGAGGCCAAGGGTGGGCCATACATTTGACACCATGTGTGTGGGTGAGGGGTGTACTGAGATGAACTGGGGATGGTGATGGGGTGTGTGTAGGTATGTGGTTGCCCTAGGTGTGTTTGTATAGTCTGTGAGTATGCATGCACAGAGTTCTGCCATGTGGCTGCCCTACACAGATGTTTATGGACAGCTGCAGGGTGTGCAGTTCACTGCCTCCGGCCATGGACACGTGGACTGTGCCTGCCAGGGGTTCCATGGGTTCATCCAGGTACAGGCCTCGATGTGCTACTCTCACCTGATGATGACAAATGTCTGCTGGTACCAGGTCCCTCCTGGGACTGTCCAGGACCACGTGCTCATGGCCTGCTGTGGAGTGGTGTAGACAGCACCCCCTCCACAGTGCCGGGGCTAGTACTGCCACTACGGAAACCCCTTGGTGTCCTAGCATGTCCACATTGACTGCCAGCTGTTGGCATTGCTGGCCTACGTCAACTCGGCCATTGCGGCACTCCCACCACACGTTCAAGCACGGACAGACCACGGTCAATGAGGGCCATCATCTCACCAGACCATTTATCCATGAACTCAGTTAACACACGGATGGCACCAGCCAGTTCATGGGTGTTGTCACTTGCAGATGTGAGAGCAGCCCTTTGCAGCCTCAGGCCCTGTCTGGTGTTACATTCTATACATGCCTGTGCTGCCATGACAGCCTGAAACATGTGCCTGCTGGTACCAGCTGTGTCACCTCTTCCAGGGTCATGATGTCCAGCAGCCCTACCATGAGCACCCTGTGACATCTGCCTATGTGGTGCCCTGCCGGACATCTGGCTATGCCTGCTGAGACCAGTTGCCACAGTTTCCTGGGAACTGCCACCAAACGCCAGCTGTACCTCTGCTATGTCCACTGGTGATGGGGTATGTATAGGTACTAAAACTGTGTGCAGGGTTGGGGGAGTTGAAAAGGGGATGACAAATGATGGTGCTGTTTCAGCCCCTGACAACCCCACCTGTGCCTCAACAGTACTATCATAATCTTCGATGTCTGTATGGTCACCAACATTTGATTGCATGCAGGAGGGACCCTGACCCACCTCGCCACCTGTGAGGGAAAACAATAAACTCACTTTAAAACCTGTACAGCGTTGTCTAACAGTACACATACACACACACACACACACACACACACACACACACACACACACACACACCACATTAATACCTACCTGTCCGTGACATTACAGACAGTCCCACGTATATTTCAGTGTGTTCCCCATCCTGCATTACATTTGGTAACATACACACAATGATACCACTCATTAACATATCAGTCCTCTAAATGCCTATACAAGTGATCACAACACAAGACCTGTTACTACATTACCTGCCTGACCTGTGTGTAGTGGTTTTAGATGGCCTCACTGCTGTCATTCAGTGTTCAACCTGTGTATGTCTGGATATCATGAGCATGGCCCCTATATGTGTGGGCTACTATGTTCACTCCATAATATCACCCACTGGTGTGTCATGTGCATGTATTACTCAGTACATACCAGATATGCTGCTCAAGGAGCCTATCATGTGACAACTGTAATGTATGGATACACTCCCTGGTGTTGACTAGTACTTCCACAATGCATCTGTAGTGCTGCATACGTGGGTTGTCGGTCACCTCTCTGCTGAGTGTGATATTAAGGGTATACCTGGTATCTACCTTCCCTCTCAATGCCTCTTCCATGCTACAGGCCTTATTATACTATCAGCTGTCCTGTGATTACATACATGACAATTATTTCTGATGTGTAATGTGGCAGTCCATGTCCATGTACTGCACGATCCCAAAGGGAGTTACTGCTGTATGGACAACCCCACAATCACACATGCATACATGGCCACCCACACAAACACACACACATGCACACGCATCCTACATGCATCAACCTTCCTCAACTTCACCAGAGTGACCCTAACGACAAAATAACTACCCACCAGGATGCACACACACACACATACAGGTGAGGTTGTACAATGATAGTACACACAGTCCTCCTATTACCCATCTGTCAACATGCATAACATATGGTACACAACAGCATGCAGTGCAGCTATAGTCAATCCATGCTAGAAACAGTATACATGTGTGTAATGCATGTGCTGTGTAACTATGTGATGCCCCTTTCCCTGGATACTACTGCAACCATGTACACAGTATTGCTGTGCACCTGTTCTGCACCCTGTCATGTACTGTGTACCACACCTCACGGGGTGTACAACCCATTGCTGAATGTGTAGTACTGTTGTCAGTTATGTCAGCTTTAATGCTCACATTCCCTATGTTTTTCAGCAACACATACCTGGGATGATATGTGGACAGATATAATTTGTGAATGCCTGATGTCTGATGCACATCTCTCAACATCAGTGGACCATGTATGGCCAATCCAATACTCTTAAACTGACAACCATCAGAGCATACCATAGGTATGGGGGGTGTACACACCCTTATTGATATGATGCACCCATACTTGCTCTGCCATGGGACCACATCACCACATATCTTAACAGTACATGAGCCCGATATGTGACATATGTCCTGTACTTTCACATGCAGTGTCTACGGAATGTGTTAGTTGTGCGGATGCTGACTGTGATGGATGCACTTCGTATGGGCATATGTGTGCACACTCTTATCATGATGGTTAGTTGCACCTATTGTTATGTGTACTACAGCAGTCACTACTCTTGGCAGGGGTATACTAGCGTGGGCCATCTGCATTTGCCAGTGTATGTTCAGTCTGCCCTACACATGTCACCCTAATCTGCATCATTGCAAGGTCTACTCATGTGCACATCCCTTGGTGTTCACACACTGCTGTCACTATTGCTGTGGGGTAGGGTTACATCTGCCACAGTTCCTAAACCTGAATATGTGCAGATACAGCCATTCCTAGCATCCTTAGGATCCCTGCTGCAGTGCACTGGTGTGTCATGTTGACACCTCCCCTCCTTAAGCTTTTTTGCAGATGCATGACAAGTAAGGCCTACACATGTGTGCCACTTTGCAGTGTCCCATACACTGAACACTACATGTTACAGCCTAGTCCCAGCTTATAATGTGGACCACTGTAATGCCTTATGCCATAGTGTAACTCTGCAACAGTTGCCATTGTCCTACAGGTATAAAAACTGGTGTTGCACTGTATATGGGTGTTGTTCCAAACATGTCTCTACTGTAGGCCGTGTCTCCCACCATTATGTTACTCCCTGTAGACACATTCTGCAATGACAGGATGTTAATTATCATGCAGGTGTCTGACATACCCTTTCCAATACCCCATCATGGTCACCACTGTGATGTTGTGCATTTGACAGCAACAATACATGCACATGTACAGCATGAAGTCTGGGTAGGTGTGTTAGATGTGTGTATGGAACATACCAAAGCCATTACATGCCAGGAGTAATGGAAATCATCTACATAAACCATACTTACCAGCTACAGGCTGCTGCCTTGGTGGTATACTGGAGGGATCTACATAAGAGAGTGAGAGACATAAAGTTAGTAGCCACACCTGTGGCATTGCTACAGGGTGGGTGCACCATTACAATACATCAACAGTACATGTCCACAATACTACCACATATGCACATCTGTTTATCACTACTATGCAGCAACAAAATATATCTATGACATGTCAGATATGCATGATCTACCTGTACCGATGCAGATGTATATGCAATAGTGGTCTACTGATGTGCCCTGCGGCCTTACCTGCACACCCCTCGGCCGGTATGTGGGTGGAACCCACCTCCACAAAGCTGTCCTGTGGTTGGTGGCTATACGGATGGGCAGGTGCCAAGAGGCTGGCTAAGAGATCCTCCACACATGTCAGGGGGGATGGATGGCATGGCCTCCCATGTGGTGAGGTGATCACCCTGGACTGCAGCAGCACGCCGATGGGCATTGTGAAGCAGGTCAGAACAATGATGCAGGACTTGCTCATAACTGTGGTTGTGCAGTCCGACATCATTGACCCTGTGGATTAGGTCGTTCCACAGGGCGGTCCACTCCTGCTGATCATGGGCAGTCCAGCCAAACTAGACTGCTTAGTGCTGTATGAGGTCATTCATCAAAATGTAATTTTCAGCTGCTGTGTACGCTGGCAGCCTTACATGGGACATTGTGCCTTAAAGACATAAAGATGGACACAGGTGTGAGCAAGTCATGCAGCAAGGTTACCACAGTTCTTAATACACATCACTGTCACCCCCCCACCATATCAGTGACAACAAACCATGTACACAACTCAATAGGTATGTCTACAGCATACCTACCAATGGGGCAGATAATGTACTGTACCACACTTTGTGCAATGTGTTTGTAGCCATGTTCCCTGTGTGGACATTATCATTGCTGGTCCGTTACAGGCTATTCACCTGCATGCCATTGACATGGCAACAATGGATCTATATATGCCTGTGGTATGCTTGCTATGTGTTTTCTGCACATCTGACATTCTGTGTTATTAGAGTTATTTATGCATGCTGTTGGACATGTCCCGGGATTGTGTAGACTATTACTACTGACATATGTTCTATAACAGTGACACAATAGCATGTATATATACTACTGGCCAGCAGAACCACCTCTCCAAACTCATCTGCCCATGTTACCAGGCCACATCACACGTGTGATCCACCCTGGGGCCTCCTCATGTACTGGGCCAGCAATACCATCAGGTGGAATCAACTCAGGGGATGTTGTCCCCCCCCCAGGGGCACACACAGACATGTTCCAGTCCCCTGAGGTCAGGTCCAGATTCTGTTCCATAATGGCCTCCACAGACATATGGGGGATGTGCTACATCTCCTTGAGGCACCCAGTACACATTCACAGGGCCCACATGCTCCTCCTCCTCAGCCTCCAGGCCAGGAACCTTCGGGACATGGACTGCTGTTGTGAGTAGCAATGGGTGGGAGGCTTGTTCCCATTGTGTCCATATTGGGCCCTATAGGGCGTCCACATCACAGACCACACACACCATCCAGGGTGTTTACCCACCACATGTATCACATACCACCCCTGTAGGCTGTCCTCTATATCTAACAACCCTGACCACCTCCACAACTATACCTGCCATACTCCCCCATATTCCCTTTCCATACTTCACAGACAAGGGAAATGTGGTCCCAACAAGGGGTTCACATGTGACATACCCATCCATGTTACACACACTGACAGCTGTAGATATCTGTGTGTATTGCTCTGTGTGCTGTTTCCTCACACATAGCATGCAGCACTGTATTGGTAATATAGGGGACTTGTATTTACATATATATGTGTCTGTCCGTGTGTTTGTATATATGTAGACATGTGCATATAGGTATATATCTATATATGTGTAGATATATATGATGTTGTATATATGTGTTCATATATATGTCTACATTTGTGGACCTACATGTATATATATATATATATATATATATATATATATATATATATATATATATATATATATATATATATATATATATATATATCTATATATATATGGATCTACTTCACAATGCCGAAATTTCAGAATGCTGACAACCATATGGCCGAAACCATATGACCGACATCTGAAATCTCAACATTGTAAGTAGATCACGTAAAAGGAAAACAAAATTTCCTTTCAACTGCTAGCAGGGGGGCTATACCCCCCACAGCCCCGTAACTTTAATATACCAACTCAGAGATTGCACTACAGTGCAGGAATGGGAATCTTTCCATTCCACACTATAGTGAGATGCCGGTTCCGCATTGTCATTATTCCGATTGTCAATCATATGGTGTCGGCCATATGGTTGTTGGCATTCTGGAGTGTCAGGTAGACCCATATATATATATATATATATATATATATATATATATATATATATATATATATATATATATATATATATATAGATGTACACATATGCATACCTATATGTGGGGTACATTCAGACATCAGGTCCACAATCTCACAACACCTTCCTGCATGGCTGCACTGTTCTGCCTTTCTGCAACACAGGCAGGTGCCACATATGGACACAGCCTGACATTAGGGCTGTATATGTAGGGCCAGATTGCAGGTAAACCTATTACACACCTATGGCATTCCTGCATGCTACAATACAAGTTAACCTTAGTATCCTGCAAGAGGTGGGCTGTGGAACCCATGTGTCCATCATTATGGCATTACTTCCGCCACCAGCTATTTGCCACAGTAATATACATACTTCCAATTACACAACACACACTATGATGGCTTACATCTTATCAGTCAGTGCTACTCTGCATGGTTGATGGGTATGTCCCTCTACCCACAGGGATGGACTCTATTGTCCTTAGCAGTTCTTCAGCTGAACATCATTACAACAACACCTGAAGGCGCATATAAATCATTCCACATCATCTATTCCATTATTATGGACCAAGTACTATGGTCAATTACATACATATATACTTCACGTACCTGTTCTGGGAATGAAGTCTCTTCTGGATGGTTTGCTTGATTTCTTTTGTTTTTGTTTGTTTATGCCTTACACACACACACTCTCTCTCTCTCTCTCTCTCTCTCTCTCTCTCAGTCTCTCTCTCCAGTAAATGGAATGAGCTGCTTTACATAGATTGTAGCATGGATTTTGTAGGTGATGCACATGATCAGGTGATGGCCTCTGCACCAATCAGTGTCCTCCACTTGCTGCCTGCATGCAGCATGCTGTGTACTACTTCCAATTACCACTGTCATGGCAACCGACTACTATAAATCCCTACATCATGTGGGTGTGGTCCCTTTACCTTTCCCATATGATGGACATCCTTCCTGTGCATGGGCAGCAGTGTTATAGACAGCAGGTAGCAATAACTCCTACAGGACAACCTGCACACTCAGGCCAACTACATATTTGTAGGAGGTTCCAGAACTACAGACAGAGTGTGAGTAGTGTTGTTGTATGCATTGTATAGCATTGGTGTTACAGGGTTTGCATGTACATACTAGTTTAACTTGGAATGCAGTCTGTCTGCATAGCTCTCAACTGTGGGCTTATCCACTTGATGGCCAATGGTGTGCCTATTCTGTTTTGTCTATCCACCATGCAGGTCTTGTGTCAGATATAGCACTGGCAGTGCGTGTGTGTTGAGTGCTACCAGTACATGGCTACAAACATTTCTGTTTCTAACTTAATATTCCTGACTAAGGGTATGTTGAAGACTATCCTGTAATACCAGCGACTTGTTTAGTGTATGACAACAGTTTTATACATATGGGCCTGTGTTTCAGCCTCTGTCCTCCACCTACATTCCAGGCTTTGTACATATGACATGCTGTCAGGGGTTGTTATGTAGTTGGCTGTGAGTATGTCATGCTGCCATTCCTGCCATCAGTCCATTGCTGTTGTGTCCCCCACATATATTGTGGGGTTGGGTCCATATATTTGTGGGCTTCACCTACACAATACATGTGTGCCTGTATGCACTCCAGAGGCCAGTGTATGTAACAGTGGTATATGACCCTGTATTATTGAGTCTTGGGGGGGAATGCACCATAAGTAACCTAGGCTGTTACAACATGTGGGGATATCAGGGATAAGCTGCCTTAAGGTATTTGGATGTACATTACCATACAATTCACCTTGGGTAAATGCAGGCTACTGCTACCTGCCATACAGACTGTTCTGTTTGTCAGTGTGATTGTGATGGTGTCAGTTATGCCTTGTTATGTAACAGATACATCCCATTGTGTCAACTGAGGTCTTTACCCCCTAGGGATTGTGTACAGAGTGCAGATAGAGGCTGCTGGACTATACATCTGCATTACTTACTGTTGATTGATTGGTATCCTGTGGCCCAGTCTGTCTTTACTATTGTACTACTTGAAGGCCTCAGCCTGGACAGCAACATATGCAAACTGTTCCAGACTACTGTATTAATATAACTGTTTCACAGTTGCATTACTCTATTTATATGTATGTCAGTGTCTAAACAGCTATATGACATGGCTTATACAACTGTAATAGTACACAAATAAAGCTTTCCCATGTATGCAGACCTGTGTGTGGTATTATATCCTTTGACCTCTCTGTGGGTATATGTTGCAGGCAACAATTGTCATTTGTATGGGAGGCTCATGCAGTGTCCTTTTGGTAAGGTGGCGACTGTAGGCATAGTGGCTGTTCCATACTGTGTGCACCTTCTATATATGTATCTTCCTGTACATATCTCTGTGTGTGTATGTGTCTGCATATATGTGTCTGTGTATATGTATCCTAGGAATGTTGATTGCTTCCACATTGTACATTGCCTATGGTAGCCAGACTGTACTGCATAAGTTACTGATGCCAGCCTGACATCATACAGGTGGGATGGAGTATTGTTAACATCTTGTGCCCATGTTGTGTCAGGTCCTGGTTATGGGATCTGCAACAGTTGGTATTGTATTGCAGGTCAGAAGTGCTTGGCTGTTGGGGGGTATCTATACATACAAGACATATGTTGTTTGAGCCCCCTCAACCCCATTAATGGTGCATGTGGACATATATGTTTTTGTTATGTTCTCTTTTATACCTATAGATATATGTCTGTATATACCAATATAGATATATATTTATGCTTACATACATATATATATATATATATATATATATATATTTGCTGTATATATATATATATATATATATATATATATATATATACATTTGCTATATATATATATGTATATATAGATATGTTATATCTATTTAGTATTAATATATGCACACACACACACATACATGCAAATGTTGGAATACATTTCCTGTACTGTTGAATGACTGGGCTGGATGATATGTTTGTGAAAACATCAGGGTTATGTGTATCTGACGTGGCTAAGTGGTAAAGCACTGTGGCTATGGTGTGCAGGATCCTGGGTTTGAGCATTGCAAAGGATGTTTATTTTGTTGCTGGGCAGAACAAGGGCCGTTGGATGCAGAGTGATTAAGGCACTTTTAAGCAGTTGTAAGCGGGTTTGCATGGGTTTGTGCAGAGGTAAGCACTGCTAACTTCTGGTTACAGTTTATTTTAGTTTCTAAATTGTTTAACCTGTGTAGGCATTGCTCACCCCAAGAAACAAGCTCAAACCTGCTTACTGCTGCTTAAAAGTGCTTACTCCTGCTTAACCCTGCGCTAATTTCTTTAAAAGAAAAGAAAAAAAGGTTGATAGGACAGTGGTGAAAAAGGGACACAAAGACAGTGGTGAGAAAGGGGGACAAAGAGGGAAAGACAGTGGGGAAGATAGCTAGGGATGAGCAGGAGGGTGTAGGGAAGGTCCATAGCTGCCCATTTCTTCTACAGCAACAGCTGTGCATATACACTGAATTTGGAGGTAGATTTGGACACTCAAACCCCTGAGAAAGGGGTGAGGACAACAATAATATGTTGTGATGCCAATTAGACCAGATTACATGTGTCCAGTGGACATGTGTGCAAAATGGACAGCTATTTTTATTTATTTATTTTATTTTATGTTACGTTTGTTAACCGGGAAGGTCCAACTGGACACATATCAATTTTCAGCGGAGGCCCGGGGAGAAAATGCTCCAATAGCATGTCATAAAGAAATTACACAAGAATATCATACAGAGATATAGGTTCCAGAGAAACATAAATTATGTATAGATTAGCAATTCCTTTAGTAAAGTCAGCACACATCATTCTGGTAGTAGGGTTTATATAGAATATAAAATATAAACACAAGAAACAAAATTGTCTTTCTAAATTATTAGTACTCTCAATATTTTGTTACAGAAATAACCAGTGATTATTAAGCTTTACAGTGAAAGGAATTAGGGGACCTGTAGTAGAATCCTTGAACATGGTATTGGTGCATATTAACTTGGGGAGTAGCATGAACAAAGCCAATTGTTTGAGAAGTGGGTTCTCAGCCCTGCTCAGCTATGTATAGGGTGAGATTTTTTTGTGGAACAGATTGCCCTTTTTTTTTTCAGGTGAGAGTGGGATGTTGGGGAGGGATAGTAGGTATATTTGGGGAGATAGGTTGGGTAGGTTAACAGACGAGACAAACAAGATGCATACAGGGGCAGTATATGACATGTGGGGGGTAAACACCTTGATGGAGAGGGGTGTTGGGAAATCAGAAGCCCATGATCCCCCTAGTGGTAACAGTGGGACTGTGATCCCCACCCATGGGCAGTCACCACTGCATCTTCCCAGCCCCGAAGGTGGCTGTGCTGGGGGCTGAGTCAAAGAGCCAGGCCAATCCTCTAGTCACAACATGCAGCCCTCGATCGGGCGGAGAAGATCTCCAAACTGCTGATTGAGCTCTCTGCACACCACGATCCGGACCTGGCGATGGGTAACAGCTTCCTGTACACTCCCACTCCCCAGGGGGGGCAAGCCCCATCCTCTGAGGCAATTCCACCCAAAGGTGGTGCAGGGCCAATGGACAAGGAGATCCCGGGTTTGGCCCCAGACGTGCAGGTGCCCGGTGCCATGGCCAGCTGTGGTGGGACAGGTGGGTACTCTGGGACCCGCATTCCCATATGTGCTATGGTGTTTATGGTGTATCAACATATGTGGGTTAGTAAGAGTCTACATATTCCAGGGTTAGGTATAACAGCATGCCTAGATATTCCCATTAACCCAGCCACCAGATATGGAACAGTTGCACAGCAAATGAAACACATGCATATATGGGACCACATTGGTAATAACAACAGCATGCGGGTACATTGATGGCACCATGCCACCAGTCTTGGAGTATTTCAACATAGCACATGCATAGAAACAGATTCAAATAATTATCAACCAATAGGACATATGTCCCAACATAACAGTGGAGTCATCACATACTAGTTGAGGTGGTTAAATAGTGTATTGTTGGAGATATGGTGGGGGGGGGAGAAATATGTCACTTAACAGCTAGTATATTCCTGTAGTTTGCATTACTTTCCTAGTCAGTGCTGTTATCTGTACCTTACAAGTATTACTACACTACCCTATTGCCTTAGTTTGGACAGTGATATGGCTGTTGACATCTTTATACATGAACTGGTTTTACCTGCAGTATACACCTCTTACCTGGTATACCTGTGGAGGAATTGTTTGGTAACACTAACTGTTTCTACACATACTCCCAGATTCTAGGTTGATGTTATGCACATACCTGTCCATCTCTTTTTGCACAGACTCTGGCCATGTCTTGAACACATGCAGGTGAACCGGGACATATGTAGACTATTGTCCTCTTGAACCTTTAGTGACTTACAACACTCTTATACAGGATTTTCTACACAGATATATTATATAGCACAGTGTGGGTGACAGTGATAAGTGATACCTTATTATTCAGAGCAACTGCAACACTCACAATTCCATACAATACCAGAGTAAACAGTACCAGTACAGGGTATCAAGCTTTTATTTCTCGGCACCATGTTCATATCTGATGTACCTGTGGGAGCAATGTTTGTTAGCACTACCTGAATGTTGCCACACAAAGTACCAGATTTCACATTAGTATTATACACATACATCTCCCTCTGTTACTGTACACAGTCTGGTCACAGCTTGACAACATGGGGGTATAGATAGGACATACTTGGCTTATTACTCTCATAACAGTTTGGGGAGTTGCTAGAGTGACAGGTTTGCTCTTATAGATGTGTGACAATCAGTTGTATTTCTTGTTTGCTGCCTATACATCTGGGATCATCCCACTGATTTCCCAGAGGTACAGAGTGACAGACAGCAGATATGGGCCAATTTAATGGACATTCTGGACATATCTGTATAGTTGTGGGGTATGATTTTGTATGCAGACTACTACCACTCACAGGATTCAAACCATGTCTGTGTGTGCTAAAAGTACAACAGCTCACGTCTCAGTTGCATGTACTATTTGGATTTTGTTGTCTGCTTTTTCACTGTTTTCTATGTCTCTTTCAGTTGTACTAAATGACCTCTGGGGATTACACTAGTCATATACAGACATTCCTACACATTCTATTTATGTTGCACAGTGTGGGTAACAGTGCTTAATACAACAGTAGTATTAAGTGACTGCAAATCTACATTACCATATAATACCGGAGTATACACATGCAGTCCAGCAGTTCGACCTTTATTGTAAGACTATTATGCTTTTATTTACATACAAACTATATGAAACTCTTCCTGCCATATTCTCTGGTGTATGCAGTACTTGCCTTAAACAATACAGGTTTTATACTGGCAATTAACTTACTAATGCTTTTAGATTTATTTCCTATGACAGTATATGCAAAAGTATTACTAACCTGCTTCACATCGCAACCTCTGCAGGTGACATCCATGGCCCTCCTGGTTCACGGCCCGCTCACTTGCCGCTGTGAAGGACATAAGAGGAATATTTAGCCATACCTATCCATAATATACTTGAGCTGGCAATTATTAAACAGGTAGTAAAGTGATACTTGCACACAGCTGGGACAACCCCTGCCATCCTAGCCTCTTGGATCCACTGATCCAAGAGATCTCCCTTACACCATTTCAGGTTGGCATAGTGATGCCTGACCTGCTCACCAGTTTGGGGTATGCCAGTGGCACTCGTAAGGTCACAGGCACGATGGTCCCAGGCTTCCGCCTTATATTGGGTACCCTGGTACTGGCCCTGCAACAGTCTCTGCTCATGGTGTTTGACAAGGAGTCCTGCCATGACTCTGGACTCCTGGATGCCCCAGCACTGCATTTGAAAGTGCACTCCCTCTCCCCTTTCTGACATGGTGCCTGCAAGGGGAAGCTACAACCAGTTATGAGATGTATTCCCACCTGTTAGGTTTAAGTAGGGCCAAATTCCTGCACTTTGCCATTATTGGCCGGTTTTGAAATGGCTAAGTTATGGGCAAACCTGCTTAGCTAAGGTTAGCATTGATTAAAGGGGTATACCACTGTCAAATTGAGTTAGCTGGCCTACACATTGCTTACACCCACTAAGCTGGCATGTTGAATGCTTAGCATTGCTTAATATTTAATTTGCATTATATTTTCTTTTTGGCATTGATTTATTATTCATCACATCTTATATATATGTCTGGTATCCATAATTCATGTGTACGCACACTGTATGGGGTCCTTTTGTTTAATAGGGGATGTCAACACTCTATTACAATTACACCTCACATCTGGGCTTACTTCTGTACTCCAGTTCACATATTTATGTTATGTAATAGGTTACAGAACATATGACTGTATACTGATTCCTTTCACATGTTCAGTTTGATTTTACTATAGTGAGGATTTGTCTGATGATACATCATTTCTTTGTACTATTATGATGGCTTGGTGGCTAACTATTGTATCTATAGTGTGTAGGATCCTGGGCTCAAGCCCTGCAAGTGTGTTTATTTTGTTGTTGGGCAGAACAAGGGCCGTTGGATACAGAGAGATTAAGGCATTTTTAAGTACTTGTAAGCAGGTTTGCATGGGTTTGCTATAGGATAAGCAATGCTAACCTCCAGTAAATGATGCTTACAGAGGGTTAGCTTCAATATTGCTTAACCTGTGTGCACATTGCTTACTCCTGTGCAGATGGGCTTAAACCTGCTTACTTGTGCTTACATATGGTTACTCCCACTTACTACTGCTTAATAGTGCTTACACTTGCTTACTAGTGCTTACTCCCGCTTACCACTGCATTAATTTAGACAGTGATGTCTAATGGTTCTTGGGGAGGTGGGAGATTTGGAAGCTGTATGGAGTTATCATTCATTACACATTTTATCTTCCATTTGTATCCCTGATTCCTGTGATTATGTTTGGACTTTGCAACATTATGACACTGACACCTCACATCTACATTTAATGCAGTACTCCAGTTCACAAATATATGTTATTTAGTAGGTTATGCAACTAAAAATACTGGTCATAACGTGATTTGACATGAAAAGTGCTGCAGTGGGGCTCGAACCAGGAATAACTGCTTGTAAGATGAATACTCTGCCCACTACACTATTGCTGTATTACTGCATGTGCATATATCTTCCTTTTTATCCTCTTCAGCCATTTAAGCTGCATTAACCATAGCTAAGCGATGGGCAAATCCATGCACCTATGGTTAAATTTAATCTGTTTCTTAAAAAAAAAAAAAAAAAAAAAAAAAAAGTATCTTTCTATTGTTTGTGTTTACTATTGCTCTTGTAGACATAGGGGGAAGTTGCTGGGGGTATGCAGATACCTATGAGTGGTCTCGCTCATTCTTTTAGGGCTTTCTGCTGTTCTTCATTGCAGGGGCATGTATATTCTGAGAGCTTTGCTCTCAGACATGCCCCCTGCACTCTTACGTGCTCTGTGTAAGATTAGGAGTTCAGGCAGCACCCCTTCATTAATATGCATGGTGCGCTGCCATCCTGCTCCTAAACAGCCGCTTCCATGCAGGACTAAGCTAGTCCTGCACAGAAGATTAGTAAATCTGGGGGCATGTCTTAGTGAGCAGACAAACATCAGCATTCATTAGGTTTTAGAGAGCTTTTAGGGAGTGGAATTTTGTGTTTAGACTCCTAGCATTGAGCAGTAGCACCTTTAGATTTTATTGGTTTTGATTTTCTATATCAGAAGTATTTTCAGTTTGGCATTGCCTAAAATATGCACTATGGGGGAGGACAATGTTTTAGCTAATAGTCACAAGTCTAGAGGGGAGAGATGCAGACCATCCCCGGCAAATCAGTGTGGTCTGTTGACCATTTCCTTCCATGTTGACAAATATTGTACCCCTTAGAATGACAACAGAAACAAAGTCAATTGTTAAAGTTAGTCACCTTCTGTTCATATTGTTGAGTCATCCTTGGAGAAGGCAAAATGCTTCTCAATCCTAAGCTCATACCACTCTGGGACAAATATTCCAAGAGATCCATGATGTCTGTCTTGATACAATCTAGGGAGACATGTCTCAGGTCATTTGCATCCACATGGACTGTGAATGAGTCATACAGGTACATTATGATCCAATGACCTGAGTGCATGTGTAATGTGATGGATCCTGGGCCCTGATAAGCAACTGACTGTGACTTTCTCCTTACTTAGCTTAGTGAGAGGGACATCAGTGTGCCTTACAGTGGAGTCTCCAATGACTAGAATGTTGGATTGTGTGGTGGCTTGTCTTATGGGCTTAGAAGTAGAGGCTCCATAAGATGCGGCTGTATGTATTGATGTGGGGATTGCTTTGAAAGACTGCATTCAGGGCTGCTGAGGGTATTTGTTATGTCTACTTTGTCTAGGAGGTCTTTGGGATTTAGAAGGTTACATTTAACTGCCTCGGCATATGTGGGTCTATGAGTCTGCTTTGAGCTGTGAGTGATGAGTGCAACATTTGTACTACTGACAGCCTGATTAACATCAGGAGTGCTTTTATGTGATATCTTTGCCTCCAGTGACATTATGTAAATACAGCTCTCACATACCATTTCAGTTTGTTTGAGAATTAGCTGGTTTCCAGGAAACATGAGACAATTTCTTAATTCCCTCAAGATGCCCATATCCACCAAGATGGTGACAGAGATAAAGGGATAGTTCATATCTATGGCAACAAGCCATTTTGTATTAATCGGATGGTTGCAGTGAAAATATAAAGTAATGTCAGGAGTGTCTATCTGGTTTACAATTCTGAGTGCAGTGCTTGTCACTTTAAACCAGTTACCCTGTGTGCAGCTATGTATTGTTGAAATTTCAAGGGTGCTTTTACCTGAAAAACATCAACTCGAGGTCTCTACGTCTATACAGGGCACCATCAAACACTTGACAGGAAACTAATATGTTGACCTTGATGATTTATGGATGTGGTATTTAGGGAGATATGCTGAAGTTAGGTTAGGCAGCAGCTGGTCAAGTAGTACTTACTGAGAGAAAGAACTAGCTTTATCAAGAATGATGAAAAGAGGAGATTTGCCTGACTGTCTGCTGTCTAGCTACTAGCAGTGCTGGTCTCACCACAGTTTCACACTGCTAGTACACAATGCTCCTTTGCTTCTTCTCTCACCAATTATGGCAGCATGCACATACATCTGCTGACAGCCACTCCACTGTGAGCCTAGTAGACACTTCCAGATGGTTACATTGCAGTCATGTTGCTTCCCATATTGCACCTGCAAATGACACCACATCCAGTTCCTCCACTGAGCAACATGAGTCAAGTGTTTCTGGACGTGGCAGGGGCAGCCAGTAACATGGGAAGAGCCATCCTCATGGATGCCATAGATTGCATTAGTATAATACTGACAGTTGATCCAAAGTGTATCCTGTCGGTGTCATTCTGACCCTGCAGCAATGATGAACACTGTGCTGAACACTGACACAGTAATGTGTCTGCGGCTGTTAACATATTTGATGTCACAGAATTTTCTTATATTTTTTGACATATGTGCATCTGTGGATATGTATTGCATGATCAACATTGACATATGTTAGTGATGATATTGATGGCAAAAATACAATATGGGATGCCATGTTTTAAAGGTTGCATCTTTATTACTGAGCAGATGTGTTTAATGTTTTCCTTACAGTGTTTCCTTATGCACAGATATGTCTCTTTATACATACTTGTGTCGCGTATGGAATTTTAATATGGTCCTCCACAAACATAACACCAGATCTAGCTTCCTTTCTATGTAACTGTTTCCATTTTCAGTCACTGTGCTTACTTGTATTTCCTATGTGTGCCTTCCCATATCTGACTGAATCTGCATATGGATGGATGTGTGTGTGTGTGTGTGTGTGTGTGTGTGTGTGTGTGTGTGTGTGTGTGTGTGTGTGTGTGTATATATATATATATATATATATATTTTTTTTTTTTTTTTTTGCAGACACCTGATTGGCATGGGCATCAGCTGGGTTATAGACCCTGTGTTCCTAAATATAGCCAAACAATCCACTTATTTTCTGCTGAAGAGGTCATTAAGAAGGCTAAAACGTGCTTATCCAAAGCTAGTGGGGTTTGGCTTTATTGGCCTGAATGTATCCACAAAGACTTAAAACAAAAACATAAAAAGCCATGGACATTTCATATTGATGTTTTTAAGAGGTTATTTGTATATATCCCATGGGCCTCTATTACAGCAGGTTTAAGGTATCACACAGTGAGAACTCTAGCTTGACTGGGATTTTCTTGTTGATTTTGCTGTATCAACAACATGGATGTATGTTACAGGTATGCTGTGTGGTCAGTGTCATTGCTGTTCTGCATGTCAGCACATACATTACATGGAAATGGTCAACGTTGCAGCCATGCCAAGTGTACGTGAGGCAGCACTATTATTTTATGGGCAATGTTTTTGTGTATGTATATTCTAATGACTTCTCATACATGCCATGGACCTTACTTACTTGTTACTGTGCCTACCAGATGGGTAATGTTCAATGGAATTACTTTGTATGATGATCTCCTAGTTGTGCAGTGGGTACCTAGTTGGTCACACCTCCTGCATCCCACACGTATGCCTTTGTGTTCCTCTTTGGTGATGTACCTTGCAAACAGCCTTCCTGGATTGCTGTCTCCTCTCAGTGTTTTGTATGTTTTCATATTGCTATACATTAAGATTAGGTGATCTCTGATGTTCACTGTGTATAACTGATGGGTAATTTCCATTAGTTGCAAACTGTGATGCTTTTTTGGGGCATCACAGAAGCATCAATGTTTATTTTGTCTACTTATATACTTGTGACCAGTCATGACTCAAATATATGGCAGATGTTGTTGTGTTTGGCTGAGCTAGGACATGTATCCGCATCCTCTGTCAACAATGCAGATTTCATCTACTCCCTGTATCCTCCTGATCCTCCATTGACAGCTCTGGAATGTTATCTTCAAACATCTGGGGTTCTTAGGGTGGATCAGCCGCATCTGCCACTGGCAAGCTGCAATGTTTTGCTGTTAAAATGTTGCGCAGCATGGCACACACAGTAATCATCTGTGCTGCCTTTTCAGGTGTGTATTGCACCACACCCCTGGATATCCAAAGACATCTGAATCTGGATATTAGCACACCAAGCACACACTCGATGATTGTTCTTGCTGCAGTGTGTGATCTATTATATTCAACCTCTGCAGGGTTGGATGAGGGTCTATACGGTGTCATTAGCAATGGCTCTAATGGATAACTACAGTCACGGTTTGTGACAAAGGAGATGACAAATTTGTTGCTATCATGTGTGCTATTAAGGTTCCCTGTTATACGATCGAAGACGCATTCTTTCGAATGTGTCTTGATCGAACTTGAAAGCATGAAACAAATACATAAACGGCATATAAGTGAATTCTTTCCCTGGGAAAGAAATCACTTGGCCACCTTCATTATTTTGCCATTTTTGTCACTGTAGCATGATCTCAGAATTGGTATATTTAAGTAAGGGGGGTGTGGGGGGAAAAGCCCCCCACTTTATGTAATGTTTTAAAGTTTTTTTTTTCTTTTTTGGAACAGTGATTTTTTTTTCCCTGGGAAAAAGATAGCTGTTCTAACTGTTCAGGATTGTAAACTTTCACTTATATGGGGTCGATACATCAGCATACACTTTTTTAAGCATTCACTGATTTAATATAGACCTGCTATTAACAGGGTTGGATTCTGTTTACAGTATTATCAAATAGTAGTCCTTTGGCTGTTTTACCATTTTGGAATGAAGTCCTCAAATCACTTTCTCATTATATAGTGGCATCATGTACATTGCCAGGGTAAGTCGCTATTATATTTTCTATGGTGCTCACCACCTGGCAATTAAGCGATGGCCACCCATTTAGCTGGAGTGCTTGTTTGGCTTGCTTGTTGTTCTGTGCTTCACTATTGCTGATCTCTGAAAGCATTTGGTTTTGAAATGAAGTTTTTCATTTAACATTTGGTTACTTCTATTTTTTATTTTTTTCTTATATTGCATTTGTTTTGTTTTAAGTTTTTTGTTCTTTTAGAGTTTTAAGAGGTCTTGGCTACATTAGAAAAGTTAGAATTCCTTTGCAGACAGTGAATACCATCCAGCTAATTAGTGGAAGGAGCTGAGAAATAGCATTCCTCATTTAACTAACAATATTTGGAGACATCTTTATTTAGCTGGAGTGCTTATTTGGTGTGCTTGCTGTTTTCTGCCTGACTATTCCTAATCTCTGTCTGCATTTGTTTTTTCTCACCCACCCTTCTAACTGTTGCTGTACTTTTAAACTTGTGGCTTTTGAGCTGCCCACCCCTACTATAAATCTGATTTTGTACACTCACCCTAGTCCCTGTAATCAACTCCTTCTACTGAGTACAAAGAAGTCAGTTGGGTAGACCCACCCCCTTAGTCTCTTAAACTTGAATTATCTTCTATTTCATTTCTTCCCACTTACTCAAAAATAAATAAATAATTAAATAAATAAATAAAATGTGTACTTTATTCAGCTTTGTTTACTGTATCTGTGTTCTTCCTACTTTATTACATTATTTTGCTTTCAGCTGCTTGTTCTTAAAGTGTTTAGTTGCATTTTTCTGCTGCATTTATTACTGCTTGTTAGTAGCCTGATTACATTGTAACTGTTATTCTAAGCCTCATAGTTTTGATTTATGCACTTGGGCTTCAAACTAGTCATCTTACAGAAGGAACATTTGTGGTCTACACTCTTGTGACCGGAAAGGTAACTTACATCCTTCTAAGTTGGGAATTGCTGGTTGAAGGCTCATTGGGTCTGTTAGCCTAAAAGTGTCTTAGTAATGGTTTAAGCATTTGGACTTCAGTTCAGTTATTTTACATTAAGAAGGTTTGTGGTCTTTACTCTTGTGAGATAAGAGGAGAGCCTCCACCCTTCTGAGCTGGAAATTGCTGGTGAAGGCTTATTGTGGTTGTTACTCTAAGTGTCTTTGTTCTGATTTAAGCACTTGGGCTGCAAACCAGTTATTTTACATTAGGAAGGCTTGTGGTCTAAACTCTTGTTACAGGAAAGGATAGCCTACATTGTTCTGAGCTGGGCATTGCTAATTGAAGGCTTATTGTGTCTGTTATTCTGAAAGTGTCTTAGTTCTGGTTTAAGCACTTGGGCTCCTAACCAGATATTTTACATTAAGGAAGTTTGTGGTCTACACAGTTTACCAGAACTACTCAGAGTTTGGCGTACTTAGCCAAAGGTCTGGAGTGCATCTGAACAGAAATCTAAGGCATCCACTGAAATCTTCTTAAAATAAGTATAATTAAAGCCTGTATTGTACTTTGTGAACTGTATTTTATTGAACTGCTGCTTCATTTTTACTGGTTTTGTTGCTGTGACTGTTTAATTCAGCACTTTGTATCATTGCACCTTCTGCCTTAAATAGCATATGCTAGATTCAGAATTGCTGGATCCAGATCATTTGATATCAGTTGAACATCAAAACCAGCCATCTTATATTAAGAGGGTCTCCCTGCACCCTTGTGGCAGAAGTTTGTAGCTCAGGACCAATCTGAGTTGAGGATTGCTGGAATAAGGCTCAGTGTGGGGCTTTTCTATTGGTAGTTTGTGTTAAAATTGTTTAAATTCCTCTTGTATTTAAACCTCATGTTTGTGTGTAGCTGCACAGCATGCAACAGGAGTTAGCTGCAAATAGATAAAAAGTATAGATGCAAATGCCTAGATACAACTTTTTCCCTAGAGAACAGTCAGTGGAACCCTCCCAGGCTTCCCTGCTGCACTGCAGACAACACAGCTGAGAGGCATCGCCACACTTTTTAATCCTTAATCCTCAGTAGAATAAGTCCCCTTGGTAACCCTGAACAAAAGCTGATCTAACTTGCCCACCCCCTAACAATACTTATGGGTTAACCTGTTACAGTGGATAGTCAGTTTCCCAACCTGATTGACATGGGCATGCCTCATGTATACTGGCAACTATTTGATCCTATAGCAAACAAATACAGTATGTGACAGATGTAATTATACTATGAAACTGGAATCAGTCTTCTCACATTACAATAAACAAGACAACAGCTTGTCAGCACACACACCTCTCCTCCACACAAGATAAATTCACAACGCATAAATCCACATAAGCTTGTAAAAGCATACCAAAAGAGCAGACAGCTCCCAAGCGCAAACAACTCACACATACTAGAGCCTACCAAAGGCTACTATACACAACAACGCACATACCAATGTCTCAACAAATAAAGCCCTATGGCAGAACACCTCAAAACCTAATGTCCTGGTCATAGGAGATTGTATAGTGAGACACATAGATGTCCCTCTCACCAGGCTGGACAAGGAGAAGGTCACAGCCAACTGCCTGTCAGGTGCCAGGATCTGTCAAATCATGCAAGAACTCAAGTGTCTTATCAACAATTACTGTTATGATTATGTCATAGTACATGCTGGAGTGAGTGACCTGAGATGTACATCCCTGGATTATATGAAGAGAGACATGACTGAACTCTCAGCTTATGTGTCCCAGGCAGGTATGTCCCTAGCCCTAAACAGCATTCTAACTTTACCCAAGATGATGCCACAATATAAACAAAAAATGATTGACTTCAGCAATTGGCTTAGCTTCTGGTGTCAATCAATGTGGATCCAGTTTCTGTCAGCCTTTGAAGAGATTGACAGACAATGTTGCTTTGCCAAAGATGGTCTTCACCTGTCTCCTCTATGTATTCATATACTGGCAAAGACTCTTGCCTAACCATAGTGCCTTTTTAGGCAATACCAAAACAACAAAAGTTCCAACATAAAAAAATCCACTACAACAAACTCAAGGTTATGCTGCTTAAAGTTAGGAGTCTAAACAGCAAACTGCACTCTCTGGAAGCTCTCCTCACCTTGGAAGATGCTGACATCTGTGCAGTTATAAAGACATTATTCAAGGCTGCAGAGAGCATCCTGTCTGTGCAAGGCTACAATGCCTTCCACACATTCAGACCTTAAAACGAGCATGAAAGAACCAAAGGTGGGGGTGTATCCATCTTCATTAAATCCAAGTATACCTTGAGACTAGTTAAACAGTTTGACTCTACACCAGGTCCAAATAACTATACGTAAAACACCTTACTATATCATTGCTAGCTACAGGTCACCCACCATGAACCATAAGAAGCAGACTGCCTATCTGGACTTGCTTGAGTCATTCACTTTACAGACAGACACCTTGGTCATGGGAGATTTCAACTATCCTTATGTAGAGTGGGCGACATACATGAGCACAAGCTTCATTGCCCTGAGTTTCCTGGTCTTTGTTACTACAAATGCTCTGGAACAGTTAGCCTGAACCCCCACAATGGGTTCAAATGTCTGGACTTAGTACTCATCAGTATGGGAAAACACTGCACTACCCCCTATGTTCTGCCCTCCCTAGTAATGTCAGACCATAAATCTGTCTCGTTTGAAGTAATGATCAAACCTGACAACTCCACAGGAGCAATAAAAATTAAAAACTTCTCCAAAACAAACTATAGCCAACTAAGAGATGGTTTGAAAAGTTTCAAACCACCTGCTAACACAGCAAACAATGACTCCTATGCAGAGGAGTATACAAACGCCCTGTAAAACCACTTAAGCAACTGTATTGACTCTGCTGTTCCTGACACGATCAAAACAAAGTCCTCCTGTAAAAACAAGCCCCCCACCCCCCAATGGGCCTTGAGTATAAATAGGCTATATAACAAAAGGAAGAAACTGGTATCTAAGAAAAGAGGGAACTTGACATAGTCAGCAGTGAAAAAATGCCCTCAACAGCTTGAACAAGCAAATCAGATATCTCATAAAGTCCTCTAAAGCTAGTTATGAGGCTAAATTAGCTTCCCTAGCTAAGACACTTCACATCATATGACATTCTTTAGCTACATCCAGAATCTAAAAAGGGATACCCAGCTATGTGCTGAACTCATAGTGGATGGTATGACTCACACTGACCCTGAGGAAATTGCCAACCTGTTAGCTGACAGATTTGGTGCAAGCTTTCCCCTGTCCCCACCAGCAATACCCCAAAGCATATCTGACACCTGCCCACTCCCTAGTATCTTCAATGAGGAGATCATATCTGAATGCCCCAATGCCAAAATCATGGCCTCTATGGGATCAGATAACATCCCAGACTGCTTACTAAACAACCTAAAACATGACCTAGTGGATCCACTTGGCACTTTCTTTAACTATAGCCTGAGCACTGGCTTTGTTTCAGCAGAATGGACAGCAATAACACTAATCCCCTTGCATAAAGGGGGTCCATCAAGCAACCCTGGAAACTATAGACCCATAAGCCTTACCAGCCATATCTGCAAGGCCATAGAAAGAATCATCATGGACCTTATTGGCCATGGCTACAATTTGGTTCGTAGAAAACAACAAAGGCTAATGACTTCTCATCTTCTCTTTGTCGATGATTTAAAACTATATAGCTCATCTGATGAGGAACTGAAAGCACAGCTGCAGGTTGTCAAAACTTTTTCAGATGATGTTGGAATGTCGTTTGGTCTTGATAAATGTGCAAAAGAAACCTTTAAAAAAAGGAAAACTGCAGTACCAGGAAAACATCAGTTTGGGACAAGAATGTGATATGAAAGAACTTGAGAAAGAGGGAGTGTATAAATACTTGAGAAGTGATGAAAGATCAGCAATGAAACATGAAGAAATGCAAATAAAACTCAGTAAGGAATACTTTAGAAGACTTAAACTAATCCTGAGAACAGCATTGATATCTAGGAGCAAGACCCAAGCTATAAATCAATTTGCTCTTCCTGTCCTACACAGTTTTGGAGTGATTGACCAGCCCCAAAAAGTGTCGGATAGATTGGATATTAAAACAAGAAGGATGCTTCATGCTCACCAAATGATTTATAAAAATCAGTGTATACCAAGATTATATATTCCCCTTTCCGAAGGAGGGATTGGCCTCCTTGAAATTAATTACATGTATAGATCTGCAATCGTGGGACTCCACACATATATACTGACCTCACAAGATCCAAATGTAGTGAAAGTTTTGAAACATGAGGAGACTAAATATAAGATGATGTCTCTGCTTAATCTAACAGAAATATATTGATGTCAAGCAGGAATGGAAATCAAACCAGAAGTGGATAAAAAACAGGCACCAACTGAATGTGCTAAAAATGAAAGAATATAAGGTGAAAGAGCAGATGAGAAGGCAAGAAATGTGGAAAAAATATATAGTTGCAAGTACAGAAAACTTCTGGAACAGCCTCATCTTGATCAAGAACGAATGCAGAAATGGTTAATGGGAGGCAAATTCAAACCAAGAAATGAAAGGTTAACATTGGCAGCCCAAGATATTGGGCTACGTCCTCGCTGGTTTACAAAATCCATTGAACATGTGGGAGAAAAAGACAAATGTAGGTTTTGTAAAACCGAATTGGAAACAGTCACACACCTTGTTGCTGGTTGCGACACACTAATGGCAGAAGAAATGTATACTAAAAGGCATAATAATGTGGCAAGACTGTTGCACTGGGGAATTGTGCAAACATTATGGTATCAAAGTGGCTGAAAAACACTGGAAACATGAGCCACAAAGCATCATAGAAAATGGTGAAGTTTATATCACATGGGATCACCCATTGCCAACAGTTCAAAAGATAGATGCTAGAAAACCAGATATAGTGGTCCAAGAAAAGAAGACAAAAGTAGCATTGATCATTGAAACTGCCACACCCAGTGACTACAGTGTCTTGTGTACAGCGAGACACAAAGTCATAAATACAGGATCTGCAGGCAGAAACAAGAGCCATGTGGAAGAAAGATACCCAGACAGTTCCAATAGTAGTAGGAGCAACATGGCTTATAAAAAAGAATTTACAATCATATTTAGATATGTTACCAATCCATGTAACCTCGCATGAATTGCAGAAGGAGTCATTACTGGGCACATTGTGAGTGCTGCAAAGAGCATTTTTGGCTGACATCAAAGAGTGAAACAATACTAATTTCATGAACTTTAATTGTACTCTGACTTAGGAATGGGGTCCATTCCCATCATTGTAACAGAAACACAAAAGATTTGGAGAAATTAAAAGGAGGCAGAGACCTTATCAACAAGGGCATAGGCAACCTTCATACTCTCAAACCAACCTGCTTTGTCTTTGTTAAGGGTAGATCATGCTTACCAAACCTGGTGGACTTCTTCGAGAATGTCACCAAAGCTGTGGACAAAGGCAAAGCAGTACATACCACCTATATTGACTTAGCCAAGGCTTTTGACACAATTCCCCACTCAGGTATCAACAAACTCTCCCAGCTGAGGATTAACCCATATGTCACTAGATGGGTAACCAAATGGCTCAACAACAGAAGCTATACTGTCAAAGTTAGGGATTCCACCTCCACCAGTAGTACAGTTACCGGTGGGGTACCACAGGGTTCTGTGCTGGGCCTTCTACTGTTTGGAATCTATACCTCAGTAGTCCAGGCAAAAGTAGGCAATCTGTGTCTTGCAAAGTTCAAAGATTACTGCAAACTGGGAGCAATCATACAGTCCCCTAAAGATATTACCATATTACAGGAGCAGTTAACACAGACAAATGATTTGTGTCAAAGCCACACAGTCTAAATATAAGTGTAAAAAAAGTGCATCATTGCCCCCTTTAGCAAGAGGTAGCCCTTGCAAATTACAATATAGGCATTACCCTCCTAGGCTCGAACCCAGTGGTGCGTGACTTGGGAACACAAGTTGAGAGCAATCTAAACTTCGATCACCATGTGTCCACAGTGGCAAGAAAAGCCTTTTACATTGCACACCTCATAAATAAGGGCTTTGCATCCAAGGCCAAGGATATTATAACTCCTATGTACTCCACCCTCATTAGACCACTAATGGAGTACAATGCTCCCTTTTGCATGTACCTCACCAGACATCTGCAGCAGCTGGAGAGACCCCAGAGGTTCCTGACTAAGAGAATTCAGGGACTCCAAAACATAACCTACATAGAAGGACTGAAAGCCCTGTCACTTTACTCTGTGTCCTGCAGACTGCTGAGAGGCAACCTGTGCCTGGTCTACACAGCAGTCTCTGACCCTGCCCTAATGGAAATGCTGCACATCCACAAATCAAATGGGATAAGAGTCACTCACTCCAGAGATCTCAACCTAGCCTGTGACTTAAGCAATACATGCTGGAGAGACAGCTATGTCTCCCAGGGACTGCAGTTACTCTGGTATAAACTTCCAATTCATATTAAACAGAGCTCCTCAATGACCCTATTTAAGTGCAACCTGTACAACTGGATGGGAGACCATAAATTCACCCCGGGGGTTGCACATGTGTCTCTCATGGACAGGGGCAGCCAGTGCTAATCATAGATTCACTCTGCAAACAATCAAACCATCTAACAATGGTCAATTAGGGAACCATTTAATAATGGTCAATTAGGGAACCATTTAGTAATGGTCATTTAGGGAACACAAGTATTACATGGCTAGGCTTGTAAAGGTCCTAGGGCCACTAGCCTAATAACCTCATATGAACCTATGAAGCTTTCTATTTATGTAAATTTCTTCTTCGGGTACTGCAGGGGTTTAAATAGGAACATGGATGCAGTGTACTACACTGAGTACACAGGGAAACTTGACAACAGTGTAGAAATAGAGCATGACATTCCTGTGCTCTGTGACTGTGACAGGAAAGTGTATGTACTCATCCATGCTAATCCACATTGCAGCCAGGAATTGAGAGATGATGCGACTGGCATCTCTCTGGGATACTCACACTGCATCTTCCATATGCCATTGAAATGCCCATGATGTCAGTATACCTAGGGTCAGGCATACTTTGGTTATAATAGGTATGAGTTTACCTCGCAAGGTAAATGCATACATGTGCAGTGTACACATGCTACACACAGCCTGTACCTGCTTTCTGTCTAATCGGTACCTGTTGATTATTTCTTGATCAGAGAGCTCGCTTAGAAGTAGCCTGACTCGATGTCTCGTTGGCTATCTTCTAGGATGCATTGCTGGATCTTCCTCTATGGCTATCAGTACTCCAGCCTTCTGTAATGCATTATATACTGGTTGCATTTATTTTTTGGAAATTATGTGGATTCCACAGAATTCTGTAAGAAATAGTTTTCTCTCATGAAGCACTTTGTTGCATTTAAATTGTGTCAGGCATACTTGCTGTGTTTTGGAATCCGGCAGGCATGTGTAGATTCTGTAATTAAATTATACTTATAAATAATTCCCAAGACTTGTGTAAGCATGCTTTATGGAATCATGTCCACCATTTGTGTGCTGAAGCCTTCCTTCAGCATGCTGTGCTGTTCACAAATTTCTTTTGGAATCTATCCCAAGATGTTATTTATGAAGAAAAATTAGACTATCTTCTCACAAAGAGTTTGTAACTATTTATATTGCAGTAAACACCTTAGTTTATATTTCAGGTCTTAATAAGAATATTATAAAGAGTAATGTGGGTGAAGTTTTCTTACTAAGAATATAATAAAGAGTAATGTGAGTGCAGTTTTGTTTGTCATTATTTTCTGATTTCTTTTCCTGAGACATCCGTAAGCCAAATGATAAATCTACATAACTACAGTATTTAATTATGTCATAATCCAGTCCTGAAGAATGTATGCTGAGCAGTCATTGTAAATTAATGCCATTTCTGCACACTTCATAAATATATATCTGTCATGCCTAATTTATTTCTGTCATCACTATATACCCATAAATCTGAGTACCTGATGTCATGTCATCATTTTAACATCACAGTGTTTATTATTTTGGTGACTTTTCTATCACTAGTAAATATTCACCTGCAGCAAAGAATTGGGAATCATTTAGATGAGTGATGTTCTTTTGCCTGTCACCCATCACTTCGTACCTAATTCCTTAGCTTGTTGTAATAATGAATATTATCTTGTACTATTTTTTGTCTCTTGTTCTGCTTCATTTTAATCTAGTAAATAATTATATAATTAAATATCTATTGCTAATTTAAATTCTGACTCAAGACATGAGAATGAACATGTCATGCATGAATTTAATAAAATTAGACAACATTTTGCAATGAAGGTAAATGTCATTTTATTAGTCCCTAACTCTACTGGGTTTTCTAGAATGTAATCTATTTGACAAGTAATATTTGCAGTTACTTTTAGATAAAATGTACTTTATCAATATGCAGTAGTACAGAAGGAATCAGAGACACATTTCAGAAATAATGTACTGTCATTAAAGAGATTCCTGTCAATCCATCAAAAGCCTTTTCTTGAGTGCTGTATGATTGATGGGAAAAAGAGCAAAATTAATTTTGCCGACAGTGGAATTTTCATTTTTCTCCACTGTTACGCAACCTTGGAGTAGGTAGATTTAAGTTCAGGGGTGTGGGGATGCAGGGTGGCTTGCCCTTCTACAAAATTATTTACCCCTGTGGTTTGGCAAAACTTTTTTAGCCCATTTTCTGTCAACTGAACAGCCCTCAGTGAAAGTGTTGTCGATGATTCAGCATGTATCCAAGCAAATATATGGCCCCGGATTCAGCAAGCCCTGCACAGTGTGCAGGACTAGTGCAGGAGCTCCAGCAGGCAATATGTCTGCCGTGCGATCAAGGAATAAGCTGCACGGACATGCACGAGCGCTCCTGCGCTAGTCCTGCATGGACTCAGCTCCTGTACGAAAATTACCCTATTTGCAGGTGAATTCATGCAAATGAGGTGAATTTCTGATCCAGGAAGCTGGCTGCCAGCCGTGCAGGACTACTGTAATCTGAAGAAATGTACTCGGTTAGTAACCAAGTACATTTCTGCAAACTATAAAACAGAGCCATGACAGCTCCAAATAAAGGGTGGATATTATGTTGAAAGCATGCCAATGGCCAAATGGCGATTGGTATGGAAAACAGTTGCAAAAAAAATAATAACTTTTATTTTTTTAGCTGATTTTGGCTGTTTAAGTGTAGGGCAGTGACATGCAAATGGGATCGGGCAAAAAATTAAAAAAAAAAAAAAACTAAAATGAGCATTCTAACCAAAATCACTATTTTGCCATTATACTCAATGGCAGGCAGAAGACAACATTGCCAGTGAATAGTGATTGCTAAGGGGGAGGCTCAGTGTGGGACTTGTAACCATGCATCAGCAGGCAATCCTATGCAAATGAGGGGAATGATACTGAATCCCAGATTTCCCCTCAATGCTAGTCAGCACCCAACAGTGTAAGAGCAGGAATAACTTGGTGCAAGCCTAGGAATTAACTGACATCATAGGGGGTTGTGTCAGGCATACTGTAACAGATTGGAGCCCTGTGTCTTGGGTTTGCCCTTAGCTAGCAGAGCTAAGTAAGGGGGTGCTGAGGCTGCCTAGCACTCTTTACATTGCCTAAGCGGATGTGTGCTCCATCTACTGGGTTTTAAAGAAAAAAAAAAAAGTAAACCAGGAAATACAGCTCTGTGCACATTTGAGCACTGTGTTTGCACAACACACCCCCAGGCTTAAACAGGAAGGCAATGGGAAGGGAAAACAGCAGTAGGAAGGTAATCTAGGAGAACTAGCATAGCTGGCAGGTGAAATGTATCAGAGGCAGGTGAAATGTATCAGAATCAGCCAATTACAAAGGCAGCAGACAAGCTCAGCCCAGAACACTATTATAAACTATGCAAACACCCTTCCCTTTGGTTTTTCCCAGATACTTTACACCACCGGTGTATACAAGCACGGAAATTTTAACAAACAAAAACAACAAAATGATAGGGGCTGCAGCAGCTATCAGATATCAACATGTGGAAGAGGCTGAGGGTGGTGAGGATGAGAATGCTGTCGAACAACCCACAGTGAGGAGACGGAGAAGGGTGTACTGACCCAGGGTAACCTACCAGGGGCTACATGAGCTGGAGGTATTGGAGCGCTACAGGGTGGACAGGGACCTCCTACAGCAAATTGTTGAGCTGTGCCGGCCACACCTGACACACAGGACTAACAGAAGGGAACCCATCCCAGTGGATACCAAGGTATGTGTAAGCCTAGGAATACTAGCCACAGGTACCTGCTAAAGGCCAACTAGGGATATCGTAGGGATCTCACAGGCATCAGCATCCACAATATTCCACCAATTCCTGGATGCCATGTCAGCACATGCCGGTGAGCACGTATATTTCCACAAAAACCATGAGATGTCGGCCAGCAATATGCATCCCTTCTACCAAATAGCAGAATACCCTGAGGTAGTGGGTGCTATAGACTGCATGCACATATGCATCAAAACACCACCCGGTGAGCGGAGTAGGGTCTACATCAACTGCAAGGGTTTCCCCTCCATCAACTGCCAGGTCGGGTGCGATGCCCAGGGCATTATAATGAATGTGTGTGCTGGCTGCCCTGGAAGCTATCATGATTCCCACATCTGGCATCTGATGCAGCTGTACCAGACATTTGCCAATGGGGACATCCGTTATGGTCACCTAGTGGGGGATGCTGGTTACGCACTGGAGCCATGGCTGATGACACCCATCAGAAATGCACACACACCTGAACAAGAACTCCATAATGAGGCACATGCACAGACCAGAATCATAATAGAGCATGTGTTTGGGATGCTCAAGTCATGGTTCCAGTGCCTGGACACATACGGTGGAGCCTTGCAGTACTGACCCGCTACATGTACTCAAATTGTCATCGTATGTGCCATGCTACACAATATGATCCTGCGGAAACAGCTGCAGCAGGATAAGCATGGAGCAGGGCCACACAGCACCCCACCAATGCCAAGGCCTGCACAGGCACAGAGTGACTTGGAGGAGGAACAACCTGAGCCTGCCCCAGTAGGCAGATGAAGGCATGCCCATTATGCCCTGACCTTGGCAAAGAGGTAACGCATAGCAAATACACTGACACAGTAGAGACCCAGGGAATGACACCTGTCTCTGACTTGCACATACAGTAAAAGGGATGCCAAACATGACACTACCTGTGCTCAGCCATGTATAGAGAGTGTACTATGTGCATCCGACATAGGCAGCTCTCTAGCACCATCCTCAATACTGGCACACCCACAAGGTAAGTCACTGTCCTTACCAATTGCAGAATGGAGTAGTATGTGTTGTTACTTGTATCTATGGTATGGATGTGAGCATGCAAGGGAATCGGGTGGCTGAATGGGATGCCAGCAGATAGTAGACAACTGAAGTGGCAGCATGAGATCTGTAACAAATACTGGTGTCACCATAGTAGCCAGTACTACACATGGTGACAAAACCCACTGCAGAAAATGTGTTGGGCCACACGTGTGTCCATATGACACACACATGCCAGTCAGGGAGGTTTACATACCTAAAAACAGTCTCAACCAGCAGGACAGGTATAGACAAACACAAACAAAGGCTATACTAAGGCCTCTGAATGATGGCTATGGGTAACCACCCCCCAGGCCTACACAGACAGACTACATCAGGTCAGGCAGTGGGATGTTAGTTCTGATGGGTAAGAAGTCAGAAACTGATATGTAGGTCAATCAAACCTAACGCCTGTAGTACACTGATATGGCTCTAGTCAGCATGATAGGTTAGAATACAGAATGAAATGGAGTACCTGACATACTAGTACAGTCATAGCAAATGTGTACAAGTGTCAGGTGTGACCCCCCCAATCCTATGTAGAAATGTAGTAACAGTCAGGTGTGCTCTCACAATCCTATGTAGAAATGTAGAAACAGTCAGGTGTGCCCCCCAATCCTATGTAGAAATTTAGTAACAGTCAGGTGTGACCCCCCAATCCTATGTAGAAATGTCGAAACAGTCAGGAGTGGCCCCCCAATCCTATGTAGAAATGTAGTAACAGTCAGGTGTGCCCCCCAATCCTATGTAGAAATGTAGAAACAGATAGCTGTGCCCCCAATCCTATGTAGAAATGTAGAAACAGTCAGGTGTGCCCCCCTCAATCCTATGTATAAATGTAGAAACAGTCAGGTGTGCCCCCCAATCCTATGTAGAAATGTAGTAACAGTCAGGTGTGCTCTCACAATCCTATGTAGAAATGTAGAAACAGTCAGGTGTGCCCCCCAATCCTATGTAGAAATTTAGTAACAGTCAGGTGTGACCCCCCAATCCTATGTAGAAATGTCAAAACAGTCAGGAGTGGCCCCCCAATCCTATGTAGAAATGTAGTAACAGTCAGGTGTGCCCCCCAATCCTATGTAGAAATATAGAAACAGATAGCTGTGCCCCCAATCCTATGTAGAAATGTAGAAACAGTCAGGTGTGCCCCCCTCAATCCTATGTATAAATGTAGAAACAGTCAGGTGTGCCCCCCAGTCCTATGCAGAAATGTAGTAACAGTCAGGTGTGCCCCCAATCCTATGCAGAAATGTAAAAACAGTCAGGTGTTCCCCGCCCCCAAATCCTAAGTAGAAATGTAGTAACAGTCAGTTGTGCCCCCTCCCCAATCCTAAGTAGAAATCTAGTAACAGTCAGGTGTGCCCCCTCATCCTATTTAGAAATGTAGTAATAGTCTTGTCTGCCCCCCCAATCCAATGTAGACACATTGTAACAGTCAGGTGTGCCCCCCCAATCCTATATAGAAATGTAGCAACAGTCAGGTATGCCCCCCCCTCCAATCTGATGTAGTCATGTAGTAACATGCATGTGTAGGTATAATACCAGTGGAGCACATATGACCTGAGGGTGGCCAAGGTAACAAGATAGATTGTAGCATTTGTACAATATGCAGGCATGCGTGTGGTAGGCTGGTTTGTGTTTCATATTGTGTGACAGTGGTCAATATGATTGCATGTTGAGGTTTGACCTGGTGGCCATTGCCCACTACTGCAGATGACAGGGCCAAGTCCTCACAACAGCAGTGCCAAAGACAATGCTCCCCAGTGTAACACATGCTAGCAGTAAGCCATTGTAAATGTATGGCGGTAATAGGTGTCACCATCTGAAAGATGGACATGGCATGACTGCTGGGCTAGATATACAAGCAGTACACAGGGAAAAGTACCCCAGACATACAGTATATAATGTGTAACCATGAAATGGACACACTCTTAGAATTGTACATAAAGGTATGCATCACATTATCTGGGCTTGTAGTAGGGAATACCAAAGTCGCCTGGCCGAACACTTGCAGATCACAAAGGTGATATGACTGATGTATTGGGAAACAACTGATGTCCCTGCACAAGCCAGCATAACTGCAATGCCCCATGCATATCTGCAAGTCAGATGCAAGTAGTGTCCATAGCACACATGCACCCAGCTCACCCAAACACCACCCACAGGTACCTCTCCAGTCTTATCCCTGCTGTTGGGAATGGGTACAATATGACCCGCACCTGTGTATGGCAACAGCAAAAGAATGCAACATGCAGTGCAGATGTCCCATGCAAGTGTGTCCCAAGCTGTAAGCAGCACCCTGCCCCCATCCACACCACCTGATCAATACTGATAGAAAGTATTGGGATGAACACCTAGCACACCTACCCTGTCACCCGTATACTTTATGGCACTCTGGGACTGTAGGACTGACAGAATGCAACAGCCTGCTACAGCTGGCCTGCATCACCACAAAATGGCCTACAGGCCATTGCCAAAGGCCTTATCTCACCCATACTACCAATGCATGTTATGTCATGGACACCCAAATAACAACATAACACACTCCACATAAGCCATATGCAAGGCCATTTGGACAAACCACAGTAACATGTCCACCATGTCCCATTGAAGGAACTGTGGACCAACACCAAAACACAGCTGTGATGAGGTGATAGCTATAGGAAAGAATGCATGCATAATGTATGGAAGAGGATAGAATAATAGAGGGGGGGTGGGAGCATGGGCAGCATGGAATGTGCAAAGTCCAACACACAGCCATGTGCACATATTATCCTTGGCTGCAAACATAAAAATGGGTGGCTACAAACCTGCCTGTACACCACAATAGGGGTAATGTCCTGACTTATGACCCCTGCCTCTGCATAACCTGTGTGAATCTGTACAGCTGTGAGGTATTGCCATGGCAAGATAAGGCCATACTTTCACGTTGATGGATGTACAAGTATGGGATCGTCTGCCATCACTGTTCAAGGCGCTGAACTAGATACACAGACTCAGCAGCAAGTGTCTGCAGCTCACCCCTCCAGAATGGTATAACTTTCCATGAATATGTAGGCATTTGACAACAATACTGGACACAACTGCATTCACCCTGTGTTCTCCAGGACATCACTGTGAGCAAAAATATCCACCTGACAGTACTTGAGAACATAAAACATCACAGCGTATAACACTACACATATCTGAATATCTCTACTACCACCAGTACCATGTAGCAGAAGCAGCACAGACACAATCACCTAGAGAACACACTATCCCTTGCACAGTTTGACCCCATATTGCCAACGGATCTACAGATATCCTACAGAAAGAATTTGCTACCTGTAGGTGTAGAACACAAAGGTCTGCACTGGAGTACAAACAACTTGGAATAGATGCAGACATTCAATACAGAAGGGCATACTGGTCATGCTCACACACTTAGAGAAATAAAGGCAATGTCAGACAACATACTAAAATGTCATACTGAGCATGCTCACACACTTAAACAAATGAAGCCCATGTCTGCCAACAACAGTGGACCATACATATCTGACAGTTGCAGATGTTAGTGCATACACTCCTCAGTATGGACCAGTCATGCTTTGCACGTACATTGCGTAGGAATACACACATATATCCATGGACAACACACTATAATATGCCATAAGTACAGATATATAAATGTGTGGAAGGGAGTGACAGTGACAAAGAGCCTTTAATCATGAGGCCTGTCCCACCCAGCACACAGACAAATGGCTACAACCACATGATGTGTAAATGTCACTCACTGTAGAAATTAGCCACTGGTATCCCTAAGCATTAAAGATTCTGTGGTGCTAGTGCTAGCTGTTCAACATGACTGTACAAGGCAGTAGTCATCTAGCAGTTGTATACATGTACCTGCAGAATATAAACCTGTGTGTGCCTGAGTGTGGTGTGTCTACCTCTAGATGAATGAGTTGTGGCCCATGCACACACACACTGCCTTCCCCATAGCCCTACTATAGCAAGCCTGCTGATGTCATTCACTTTGAAATACACCTTTGGGAAAGGTATAGTTCAGTAATCTCTGTGGCACATCCTAAAACTGTGTAATGCTGTAGTGTGATAAACTAGTTAGGTAGGAGTTCAATTCCCAGACATGGCAACTGTGTATGTGTCTGTGCAGGAAGCAATGCTTTTTAGGCTAGTCACAGTTATTACAATTCAAATGCCCTACTTTGGCAAGCCTGCTGATGTCATTCACTTTGAAATACACCTTTGTAAAATAATAGCCCAGTAATCGCTGTGGCACATCCTATAACTGCATAATGCTGCAGTGCAATAAACTAGTTAGGTTGGAGTTCTAATCCTGGGCATAGCAATTGTGTGTGTGTCTCTATGTAGGGAGCAATGTGGCATGTCCTATAACTGTGTAATGCTGTAGTGTAATAAACTAGTTAGGTAGGAGTTCTAATCCCTGACATAGCAACTGTGTGTGTGTGTCTGCCTGTGTAGGGAGCAATGCTTTTCAGGCTAGTCACAGTCACTACAATTCAAATGGCCTACTTTGGCAAGCCTGCTGATGTCATTCACTTTGAGATACACCTTTGGGAAAGGAGTAGCCTAGTAACCCTAGTTGCAAGTCCTATAACTGTATAATGTTGTAGTGTGATAAACTAGTTAGGTAGGAGTTCTAATCTCAGACATGGCAAGTGTGTGTCTGTGTTTGTCATTCGTATACTGTGTGGAGATGGCTGTGAGTGTGTAACAACTTGACTCATTGTGGAGTAGGTTTTGCAAATCTCTTATATGGTAGCCCTAATATATGTCACAGTGTCCACCTTGCAAGCATAACCAATGTCAAATAGCCAATATGCTGGGGTGTCAATCCATTCTCCTACATGTGACATCAAGGCCTGCCTGGTGAACAAAGTTAGCAACCCCTGCATTACACAGAGAACATTCAACGCATGTCACATACACAAACACACTTGCCTAGGCAGCAACTGCTATGTTGGTAGTACCCTGCATATTGCCCACAGATAGTAATCATGGTGTGACTGCAGTAGACTACAGAGGGCATGGCACCCTGTCCATTAGTACAATAGGCATGTACTTGCAGACAGTGCACCTTCACTATGTTCCCCACTGGAAACTTGCAACACCTGTGGTGCCATCAAATGTGACCCACAAAGGACATACCATGCATTAAACACATGCCCTGTATGGACAGATGCCACTGACACCGGGGAATACCTGAATCATGGTATCAATGTAGGTGCAGGGTCAACCTGCTATCCATTACCAGTTCCCACCACATGAGTCCAGGACTGGCAGATCTAATGATAACAAGCTGTGTACACATCATGGTCCAGACACCCCAGGTACAGTTCCACATGTCACTGTACATGCATGTGGGACATGTGCACATCCCAGACACCATCCATGTCATGTACTAAAGAACACATACATGGCAAGCATTGCACAGCACTGGCCACACACAATAGTAACCCAGGTGACTGGATGGTGAATACAATTCCCACCTCCGTGGGCCAATCCAGACACTACACCCCTGAGCCACAATGCAGACCATTGTTATGTGGCCTGATGCCAAGGTATACCCTTCACCTAGCCTTGTATAGCCTTCTGGTACAGTCAACCACTACACACCGGTGAAGCAATACACCCATGCGTGTCAGTACTGGCACCCTGTGTCTGTGTGTGTAGTGTATGATGCCTTCAACCACATTCACACTCACTACAACTCCCATTTGCATACTGAAGCATGCTGTCTGATGTCAGACACCTTCACATACCCTTTGCCCATATAACCTCTGGATAACCCCTGTGGTGCATGTGATACCTGTACATTACTGTATTGTGGCAAACAAACTAGTCAGGAAGTGTGTTTCTGACCTTGCCAAGTGTGTCAATGTGGGTGAGTCCCTGAGAGAGTGTGGCTGTGCTGACACTGACACCTGTTCATGTGGACAGGCACGTGTACTACACCTACCATATCACTACTATATCACTGTTGCAGGTGTCACTCACCATCACATATATGTTTGGACAGCTCTTCAACATGTAAACTATGTGGCGCATGCAATAACTACATAAACATGTGATAGCAGTACATAGTAAGTCAGGGGTTTGAAACCCCATATTGGTAGGTGTGTGACACAAACATGCTTAGGATTTACTCCCCAATCCCCTCCCTGACTTACTTTGTTTCTGTCTGTCTCTCTCACTCCCTCTCTGGTGGATGTGGAGAAGTACACCTGCTTTGCTTAGGTAGTAGCTTGTGTTTTGTAAGTGATGCTCATGATCAGCTGATGGCCTCTACATGAATTGCAGTCCTCCTCTAGCTGATTGCATGTGGAACAGCTGTGGTAACATTCTCATAGCCAATTGCATGGAAACACATGCCAATATCTAGGAACATCATGTTGGTGTTGGGCCTTTTCCTTCACTGTGAGCACGACCTAGATCTGGTGTTTGGCAAACAGCATCACAGATGGTTTTGGGCTTTACCTCTAACAACATACAGTGTAGAAACAGGCCAACAGACAGGAGGGGGATGTGCCTGACATGACTATAGAATGTAAGTGCTGCTATTCTGCATTTGGAGTAATGTTGTTTTAACAGAGTGTGTGTGGATATGGCTGGTCTACATGTTTTAATACCTGTCATGACAGTGCTATGTTTTTGAGGAAACTCCCATCTGTAGGGTCATCTGCAGACTGGGCAGTGTGTGGAGCCTTCTGTTTCTTGTGTTACTCACAGAACGCCTATCTGAGAACTGTAGAAGCATAGTGTGACGATTGCAGTCAGTACATGGTGACAGCCATGAGAGTTACTGACTTCATATCCCTCATAGGACATATGTCACAACAAACCCTGGTACGACAGTAAATGAATGAGGTTATCACAGCAACATGTCAATATTGGGGCAGTGTTCATAGCTTCAGCCACAAGTCTGTTAACATTTGTACATATGTCATACAGTAAGAGGTGCATATGTTCTGCACACCATTATTTACTGACATCATACCTAATAAAAAGCCAGTCAGATATCAGACTGGTAGACATGTTATGTACAGTAGAGGTTGTTTCTGAGGACATAACTTGGCCATTCTGTTGTTGTGTGTACAGTATTGGGGTCTGTGTACTTAGGGTGATTGTCGACAGTACATGTATTGCGCATACATACCTTGAGCTGTGCACAGACTGTGCTAGATGCCATTGTTCTTGGTCCTGTTCTATCTGGTGTTACATGCTGCTCCAGTGTATGGTACCCTACTGGCTCACATGTCTGTAGGGCCAGACACACACATGTCCCAAACCACAGACAGCCATCGGACCACACAGTGCCATGACCAAGTGTCTGTAGGGTTAGTGTGTGAGGGCACATATGAGGATGGAATAGATAAAAAATATAGGGTCTGTGCAGGGGAACCACGTAGCAGAAATAACAATAAGCAAACTGTAAAATCCCAAATACTGAAACGTGGTGGCTAGAAAGTTTTGAATGACAAGGTTAGTTTGCAACCAATATTAAAAAGGAGAAAGTTATCAAAAATGTTTAGGAAATGATGTTTTAATATAATGTATTTGTTTATGTATTTGTTACAGCCTTATTAGCTGTTGTAATGTGTTTTTAAAAATTTTTTAAAAAAAGTTTAAAAAAGTTTAACTAATTAATTAATCAATCACATGAAATGAATTGATTTAGTGATTAATTGATTGTGATATATAAGACTGTTGAATTTACATGCTGCTACAGTCTGATGAAGCCGTTTGGGTGAAAGCGCTTACTGCATGTCAAATAAAGAACGTTCCTGATTTTTAGAAGTTTCGTGGATGTCTTTATATAGCTGGATTGTAGCTTGCACTACTATTTGCTGTTGTGGAGTGAACCAGGTGTTTATTATTTTTTTGAACAGTGACTGTGAAACTTTCTAGCCACCACGTTTCAGTATTTGGGATTTTACATATGAGGATGGCGTTTATCAGACAGTCCATATAAGGTCATATTAAGCTTGTGTGTCATATATGATTGTGGCTGTGTTTACAATTGTTGTGGGTATGCTCTTTCTCACAGGTGTCTGTTACTCTGTGCTGTGACATGCATGTAGAGCCCACTATAATCGTAGGTACATGTGTATTCCCCCATACAAAATGTAGTCCAGTGTTGTGGCAGTCAGCCTGTAGTTTGTGCACTGCTTTGTGACATGCCTATCAGCCTAGTGTAATTATCCAGTGTGCTGTTATGTCCAGTTATTTGCAAGACATACTACTTCTAGGCCACCAACTGTTGTGTATTTCTGACAAAGCAGTGGGATTCTGTACAGATGTATGTCACTAACTACTGGGTAGTAAGTGGCCATGTGACCCCTGCACCACCAGGTATTATGTGTCAGGACAGACTGGTGTATGTGCATGCATACTGTGTGGGCATATATAGTCCAGTATACATGATATACCCATATACATGGCTATTAACATCCACATTGGGAGGCGTGGTCTACATGTCCCGCATGAAGGGAATATGTGTACATGTCTGGACTGACCACAGAGTTCCAGAATGTCCAAATATATCAGTCATATCTCTGCTGTAGTCCACAGGATCATTACTGTGCTAAGAGTGATACTGTACAATGATGTCCTTAGGATGTCTGTCAGTAGCCAATGCCGCACAAGTCAAAAGCAGATGTGACCTCCCACACACAACATGTCTGTTAAGACAACCCCTATTACAGTAGCAACAGTCTACATATATACCTGCAATACATACATGACATCCCCTTGCACTAAGAGGTTGGGACTATTGGTGCTGAGGGAGGACTCCACTCCATGTTCTGGACATATGGTAAACATATATGTATATATATTTATCCGTATATCTATATAGATATATACACATATACATATCGACATACATATGTGGATATATATATATATATATATATATATATATATATGTACATATATATACGTATAAACACTCAAATATATACACATACACAGCAATATATGTCTACACATATACAGATATAGATACATATGCATATCTGGATATCTACAAATATATCATCATAAATAGGTATATCTGAATAGATATGTATGCACATATAGTTATAGATATCATAGGTTCATAGGTTCATACTAGGCTATCTGCCCTAGGGCATTTATAAGCCTAGCCAGAGTGTGTTTGGCTTTCGCCACCCATTTTAAATGAATTTTGCTATGCCCTTTTTCGAGGTTAGTATACTGTGCCTCTGTCTAACAGTGACACAGAAGTGATACCCGGGGTAAACCTACTATCTCCCATCCACTCATCAAGATTCTTCTTGAAGAGAGTCAATGAGGGACTCTGCCTAACCTGGACTGGGATTTAATTCCAGAGTGAAGGGAGCCTCTGGGTTATGAATCTGTCCCTCCATCATGTCCTATTTATTTCAGTGCTGAGGTTCAAGTCTCTCGAGTGTGTAGCTCAATGGGATTTGGATTTTCTGAGGTGCAGCATGTCCATTAATTCCGGGTTGGACATGGCTTTATATGTCAGGCACAGATCGCCTCTGAGCAGGCGGTATGCCACTGAGTAGAGCTGGAGTTTCTTTAACCGGGCAGCATATGGCATCTGTTTGAGCCCTTTGATCCTCTTGGTGAGGTACTTTTGGGGTCTTTCCAGTTGCTGCAGGTGTCTGGTAAGGTACATCTAAAAAGGGGCATTGTACTCAATTATGGGCCTGATGAGGGATGAGTGAAGAGGCACGATGACCTCCCCTCTGATCTAGATGTGAATCCCTTCATGATTAGGTGGGCTATATAAAATGTTTTTCTAACCACTTTGGCCACGTGGTTGTCAAATGAGAGACTGCTATCAACTTGGGTCCCCAGGTCCATAATTACTTCTTCCGTACTTAATGGATTACCACCTATGTGGTAATTTGTGGGCACTTTGTTTTTGCCAAAGGGGATGACTATACACTTTTTGGCGTTTAGCTTGAGGCCGTGGCTTTGGCACCAGTTGTCTGTTTCTATGAGGCCCTTTTGTAGGATGCTTGTATATCGGCTGGAGAGTCGATTATGGTGCCCAGTTTGCAGTCATCTGTGAACTTGGTCAGCCACAGTCCTTCTGTGTTAGCCTGTACCTCCGAGAAATATATACTGAACAAGAGAGGTCCCAGGACTGAGCCTTGTGGGCCTCCACTTGTAACTGGTTTGGAGTCTGACATGGCTCCAGCAATTCTAACCATGTGGGTTCTGTCCTTGAGCCAGTTTGCAACCCATCTAGTGACATAGGGGTTTATATTTAAGCTGGTGAGCTTATCTTTAATGCCCTAGTGGGGTATTGTATCGAAGGCTTTTGCAAGGTCCAAGTAGGCTGTGTGGACCACCTTCCCCTCGTCAATGGCCTTGGTGACTGTTTCAAAGAAATCAACCAGGTTTAAGTGGCAGGATCTGCCCTTAACAAAGCCAAACTGGGTAGGATCCAGTGTCTGTAGGTCCCCAATATCTTTATTTATGAGGTCCATGATGATCCTTTCCATAGCTTTGCAGACCAAGCTAGTCAGGCTTATGGTGTGTTAGTTTCCAGGATCCGTTGAGGCACCACCTTTGTGGAGAGGGACCACTGTTGCTGTACACCACTCTTTGGGTACATATCCTGTAGTAAGGCTGAGATTGAACAGTAGTTTTAGGTTTGGGTTTAGTTCTTCTTGGAGTTCATGTAGGACGCAGCCCGGGACACTGTCTGGTCCCATTGATGCTGTGTTTTTTGCTTTGGAGAGGGTGGCTCTTACCTGAGCATCTGAGATGTCAGGGGGGCAGCACTCTGCTGGGATAGATATTTGCCCTTTTGGTGGGGAAGGGGGGAAGAAGTTTGCACTGAACCTGTCAGCTAGGATGTTGGCAATGTCTGTGGGTTCGGTGTATTTTTTGTCATTTTGGACTAATTCTGAGCATATCTGGGAATTCCCACCCAGGTTCCTAACATAACTAAAGAAAGCCTTGTGATTGTCCTTAGTGTCCAGTGCAATTTTTCTCTCGAAGCTGGCCTTAGACGATTTTATGAGTGCCCGTAGTTTTTGCTAATACTGATCAGAGATGCCTTCCCTTTTTGGGATTTTGCTCTATCATGTAGTAGCTTCCTCCTTCTATTGTATAGTTTGTTTATGGCTGGGGTCCACCAGACAGGATGCCTAACTTTGGAGGATTGGGTCTTGGTTTTATATGGGATTGCATGATCCATGCATTCCTGAAGGTGTTCATAGAATGCGTTTATAAAGGATTCTGCGGTCTGGGCCATATTTTCCACAGGCCCGGGGACTTTGAAGGATTCCACCTCAGTTTTGAGGTGTGTGAAATTTGCTTTAGAGAAGTTTTTCACTGTGGTTTTCTGGGCAGGGGCTGGGGTCGGGATGTGAATATCTAGTGAGATTAGTTTATGGTCTGATCTTACCAGTGAGGGATACACTTCTGGTCTGGAGCATAGAGTCCCCATGTTGGTGATGATCAGGTCCAGTATGTTTTCCCCTCTTGTGGGAGTGGCAACAAGTTGTTCCATAGCATTTGAGTTTATAAATTCTAGGAACCTTCAGGCTAGGGTGTTGGAGCTAGAGTAATGTTCCCAGTCTATGTTAGGGTAGTTGAAGTCACCCAATATAATGGTGTTTGGAGAGACCTTCATATTTTACAGTGTTCTCAGGAAGGCCGAGTGGGGTTCCTGGGTTTGGGAGGGTGGTCTGTAGCAGGCTATAAACTGGAAGGCAGTTTTACCCACTGTTAGTTGCACATGGATAGTCTCTGATGCTTCGTGCTGTGCCAACAACCTGGAGGTGTGGGTATCTTTGACGAATATTGATACTCCCCCTCCTTTTGTGGTTCAGTCCAAGTTTTGGGGCCGAAAAACATGGTATTAGGTATAACCTGGTAGTGCTGGGGTGCTCTCGGGAGCCTTGAACCAGGTTTCTCTTACTGCATAGATATCAATGTTCTCCATGCTAAGGAGAGTTTCGAGTGTGTGCATCTTGAGGTTTAGACTTCTGGCGTTGAGTAGCATTACTCTTAGTTTCTTATCCCTTGTGATACCTATGGAGGTGGGTTTGTCTTTTGAGCCTTGCCTAAAAAAGGCACTATGGGAGTGGCAAGAGTCTTTGCCAATATCCGAAAGCCCAGGGGTGACAGGTGCAAGCCGTCCCTAGTGAAGCATCGTGGCTTGTTGAGCATATCATCCCAGGCTGACAGGCATTGGATCCCCTTTGAATGACACCAATACTTAAGCCAATTGTTGAAATTGATCATCTTGTCTTCATATTGTGGCATCATTCTTGGTGAGGGTAAGATGCTACTCAAGGTCAGGGTCATACCGGCCTGGGCTACATGCTCAGAGAGCTCCTCTATGTCTCTTTTCATGTAGTCCAGGGAGGTATGTCTCAGGTCATTCACACCAGCATGGACAATGACTGAGTCATATTTGTACTTGCCTTGGAATGACATGAGTGCTTGTGTTATGTGGCAGATCCTAGCGCCCGACAGGCAGCTCACCGTGACCTTCTCCTTGTTCAGTCTGGTGAGCGGGACGTCAGTGTACCTGACGATAGAGTCACCTATTACAAGTGTATCAGATGTGTTGTTTAGCCTTAAGGGCTGTGACTGTTCAGCACACTGGCTTTGTGAGCTATGTGTTGCACATGTTTTGTTTTGGGGTACCGGTTGCTTGGGTGTCTGCTTTGGAGGTCTCTGCTGCTTAGGCAGTTTTTTATTTAGAGCCTCCGAGTATGTTTTTGTGTGTTTATGTGTTTGGTTTGTTGTCGTGGTAGGTCTATGTGAGACTGGAATTGTAGTGAGTGTGGTTTCCTTCTCCTCCTGGCTGGTTACGCCAGTACTGAGTTGAGAGAGCTTAGCCTCCAGTTTGGCTATATGGTTGCATCTCTCACATGTGTTGGAATTTGTTGGGAGGAGGAGAGGGTTGTCTGTGTACATGAGGCAGTTGTAACATTGCCTCAAGATTCCCAGATTCACCAGCTGGACCAGAGAGGAGATTGACAACTGACCTTTGGACATGCTAGAATAGTATTGGAAATTCCATTATAATTGAAAAAAAGGGCCAATGGGGAACAAAGTACTCAAGGGGAGTTTGTGAGGGTGTAGTGCTTTTAATTTTTTAGTGCTGACTTATATAATTGCTTTAGTGAGCAAGTGCCAGGCTTTAGAGTGGGAATATGGTGTTTATTATGAGAACTAGATCAGTTCTAAGGGAAAAAGTGAAGAGCAAAATTTGTGGAGCCGAGAATGGTTTAAACCCAATTAAGCGGCGCTGCCCGAAGCTGCGCTATGCGCAAAATCGCGCAAAGCCGCGCTAAAGTGGGTTTTATACAGGGGGACTTGAAAGGGCTAGAAATTGGCCCTAAACGGCCAATAGACTACCAGATTCTTGTGCTGGGAACACTCCTCCAGGGATAGATAGGCTGCTCCAAGCTCCCCACTGCCACTGGTGAACAAAGAAGCCTCCCTTTATCCAAGAAAGGAAATGGGCAACACAGGAACTTTCCAAAAGTCCAGAATACAGCAAAGCCTGTATTTGGACTACTCTAGGTCAGGAAAGACGGGAAACAAGGAAAATGTTTTTTTTTCTTTTTGCAACAAACAGCAGGAAAATGCAATAAATATGTAACACAGGCTAGCGCACTTGAGTGTGTAGCCTCAACAGGTAAATGCAACAAACAGGACAAACTTTAAAAGTACAGGTGCAAAAATAACTTTAAACAGTTTAAAACAGTTCAAGAAGCAGAAATACTTGCAGTTTAGCTAGATCGGACAGTCGCCCAGGTAGTATCAAGAAAATAAACACTTATATCAGGTTAGCAGTCACTCTTTTAGCCTCTCTGCTGCTAGCACCACTCTGCAGGACCACAAGGAGCTTGGCTGAGTAGTAACAAGCGCAAAAACCATGCCAAAGTGGGTTTTATACAGGGGGACTTGAAAGAGCTAGAAATTGGCCCAAAATGGCCAATAGACTACCAGATTCTTGTGCTGGGAACACTCCTCCAGAGATAGATAGGCTGCTCCAAGCTCCCCACCACCACTGGTGAACAAAGAAGCCTCCCTTTATCCAAGAAAGGAAATGGGCAACACAGGAACTTTCCAAAAGTCCAGAATACAGCAAAGCCTTTATGTGGACTACTCTAGGTCAGGAAAGATGGGAAACAAGGATAATTTTTTTTTTCTTTTTTGCAACAAACAGCAGGAAAGTGCAATAAATATGTAACACAGGCTAGCGCACTTGAGTGTGTAGCCTCAACAGGTAAATGCAACAAACAGGACAAACTTTAAAAGTGCAGGTGCAAAAACAACTTTAAACAGTTTAAAACAGTTCAAGAAGCAGAAATACTTGCAGTTTAGCTAGATCGGACAGACGCCCAGGTAGTAGCAGGAAAAAAAACACTTTTATCAGGTTAGCAGTCACTCTTTTAGCCTCTCTGCTGCTAGCACCACTCTGCAGGACCACGAGGAGCTTGGCTGAGTAGTAACAAGCGCACAAACCACACCAAAGCTGGTTTTATACAGGGGGGCTTGAAAGAGCTAGAAATTGTCCCAAAATGGCCAATAGACTACCAGATTCTTGTGCTGGGAACACTCCTCCAGGGATAGATAGGCTGCTCTAAGCTCCCCACTGCCACTGGTGAACAAAGTAGCCTCCCTTTATCCAAGAAAGGAAATGGGCAACACAGGAACTTTCCAAAAGTCCAGAATACAGCAAAGCCTGTATTTGGACTACTCTAGGTCAGGAAAGATGGGAAACAAGGATCATTTTTTTTTCTTTTTTGCAAAAACAGCAGAAAAATGCAATAAATATGTAACACAGGCTAGCGCACTTGAGTGTGTAGCCTCAACAGGTAAATGCAACAAACAGGACAAACTTTAAATTACAAGCGCAAAAGCGCGCTAAAGCTGGCTTTAAAGCAGGGGTTAGAAAGAGATAGGAAATGGCCCAAAATGGCCAATAAGCTACAGGTCACTGGGCTGGAACCACTCCTCAAGGGACAGATAGGCTGCTCAGAGCTCCCCACTCTCACTGGTGAACAAAGAAGCTTCCTCCTATCCAAATAAGGATATGGGCAACACAGGAACTATGACACAGCCCAGAGATCAGCAATACCTGAAGACTGGACTGTTCTAGTTCAGTAAAGGTGGGAAACAAGGATTTATTTATTTATTTTTTTTACAAAGTAGCAGAAATTAGGTACAGAAACACAGTAAATGCTTTAATTTGGCTAGTGCACTTGAGTGTGTAGCCTAACCACTAAACTAAGCAAAAAGAAACTTTAAAAGTGCAAAAAACCTCAGAAATACAGGCAGTAATGCAATAAAACAACTTTGCAGAGCTTATTTAGTTAAAGAAACAGAGACGTCTATATATACAGAAAAGCAGCTAAAACATACAAACACTTCAGATGCAGTGCAACCTAGAGCACTTGAGTTGTAGCAATATTAAGGCAATTACAGTTATAATAAATGCTCTGAAATATACTCTATATTTCCAAAATGTTTGAGAAGCACAGTCAGAACACAAGGAGGTTCAGGCAAAAAAAAAAAAGTTTTTTTTTTCTTTCTTTTATTTTTTTGAAAGGGAAAAAGGAGAAACAGAAGGCCTTATCAAATGCTCTCTCTGTACTAGGTAGAATGAGCTAATGACATTAGACTGGGAGGAGTGTCACAGATCAGATTTACAGTAGGGGTGGGCAACTGCAAAGCCACCAAGTATAAGAGCAAGACACCAACTGGGCGGGAGGGTGGGGACAATAGCCTACATCCAGTAGCACTAGAGAAAGCCACAAACAGATAAAGATTTGTAAAGATACAGAATGCTTTTAACTGCAGACAAATCAGTTACTTTTGCAGATTAGTTAATAGCAATAAAATACGCTCGAAGACTAAAAAGCAGACAATAAAAGTGCTATATATTAATTGTTAAAAACAATACTCTGTATAAATAATCGAAAAAAAAACAGGATACTTATATATCTCAGCTAACAGCTGCGGTCAACAACTCTTATCTACTCTGCTCAGTGTGTATAGACAGAAACCCTATCAAAGTTAGGGTTTAAATACCAGAAGAACAACTTTTTTTTTTACAAGAACACAAAAGAACCAGTCCCCACTCAGCAGACTATTAACACAATCTAGTCAAGTTAAAGAGAGGCTTCAGCTAGAAACAATAGCCTACAGCCAGTAGCACTAGAGAAAGCCACAAACAGATAAAGATTTGTAAAGATACAGAATGCTTTTAACTGCAGACAAATCAGTTGCTTGTGCAGATTAGTTAATAGCAATAAAATACACTCGAAGACTAAAAAGCAGAAAATAAAAGTGCTATATTTTAATTGTTAAAAACAATAATCTGTATAAATAATCGAAAAAAAACAGAATACTTATATATCTCAGCTAACAGCTGCAGTCAACAACTCTTATCCACTCTGCTCAGTGTGTATAGACAGAAACCCTATCAAAGTTAGGGCTTAAATACTGGGATATGTACAGGCAACCTATGCTTGATTGACACTGACATGTCTGCCCAGCTGTGTAATAACTGGAACATATAGGAGACAACACCCTGTACGCACCACATACCATGAGTACCTCCACTACACTACCACAGTCAACAGAACATGCTTTGGTACAGGTCTCCATCACAGACACTAACCATGTGTTATAATACATGTTGCATACATGTCAAATGGATCATCTCAGTGGCCATGACACCCAGAGGATTGGCTGATGCATGTCACTTTCACCCTGAGGGTCACCACAGTGCTGTCTGTCGATAGATTGCCTGCTGGCACATGGCAGGTGGCATGATACCACTATACACACATCCCCTACACAACCCATCTCTCCATGGACAATAGCCAGGTACACAGCTATGACCACCTGCAGTGATGCACCCCAGTACTGACACATGTGTACATGTGCATTACTGAGGATAGCAGTGTCTGTGTGTTAGTATAACTGTAGTTGGGAATTCCATGAGGACCTTCCCAATCACTGCAACACCCATTGCTATAGTCAGTTGTGGCTACTGCTGTATCAGACATTACATATACCTTGTTACACTCCTCTCCCTACTGGCTACATGAGCCTTGCAGTACCAGCACAACAGTGTTGTACAAATGGGTCGATAGGCATGGGATACCCATTGAGTTCTGGCAGGTGAGTGTATGTGTGCATGTCTGTATATCTGTAGGGTACAGCATTCTGAGGCCACATACTCCTATTACAATAAGCATTGTGACACAGTAGTACAGATAGTGTTGTTGCTGCCCATAAGCAAAGCATAAAAAGCAACACCCTACCATACCTGTGGCATGTGCATGAGATGAATATCCCTGTAGTACCACTGTTGTGATATACAATGGTTTGTATCGCAGTAATGGGCAATGTGTGATGGTGGGTATGTCAGAGTGTCATCATGGGTTCCAGGGAGTACAATATCCAATGGGGGATGTGGATGCTGTGTACACTGTCATTAAACCATGGTACACCTGGTATATGTCCCATGTACCACTGTATGGTGACCACTGTCACCCTCAACCATACAGGTAACTAATACCACAGTCCAGCCCAGTTGTGCATGTGCAGTGTGCAGCCTACCTGTAACACAATGGACACACGGACAAGTTAGTTAGCACCGATAGGCCCAGGTCTCTCGGATGTGTGTCTGCCTGTTATGTGTCTGTTAATGTGTATATGATGGTATGTCACACTATGTATTGTCCATATACAACCATTACATCCCCCATTACCATACTGTATATGTCTGGGGATGTTCTGCATGTAACATGTAACCTGGAACACACCTTACCCTAAATGCTGTGTGGTGTGTGCAATGAAAGCCACACAGTTCAGTAGCACTACATACCTAGGTAGGGGTCTAGTCCCAGTGTTGCCAAGTAAGAGTGTGCGTGTATGTGGCTGGATCTACATCAGGTTGCAGATTATACACATCTCAGTGGGTCACCTGTCCATGTGGCGCAGGCAATAACTGTTATACAAACCTGTGACATGTGTTCAACTGTACCCCAGATATGTCACAGCCATGGTGTCACCACAGTGCCATACCCCTTGTGGAATATGACTGCAGACCATCCTCCTGCTGACACATGTACACCTGCAACACAAATGGATAACATTATGGAGACCACAATTAACCAGTGTTACTAACAGCTATAATGCATCATTGCTGGATGGCTACACTACCTGACATGTATGCATTAAACATTACTCCTGACAACATGTTACACTGTAGTACATTGGTACACTCTAGTAAAGTCACCGTGTGCATCAAAACGATATTAGCCTGTCCCTGCATTGATGTTATGGATGACAGGAATGTGGCACAGGTATCATCATATGCAGAGGGTGTGTTGTTGGTTTGCCATAGGCCAAGGGTGGGCCATACATTTGACACCATGTGTGTGGGTGAGGGGTGTAATGAGTTGAACTGGGTGTGGTGATGTGGTGTGTGTAGGTATGGGGTTGCCCTAGGTGTGTTCATATAGTGTGTAGGTATGCATGCACACAGTTCTGCCATGTGGCTGCCCTATACAGGTGTTGATGGTAAGTTGCAGACCATACCTGGTAGGGTGTGCAGTTCACCATCTTTGGCCATGGACATGCAGACTGTGCCTGCCAGGAGTTCCATGGGCACATCCAGGTACAGACCTCAATGTGCTACTCTCCCCTGATGATGATAGATGTCAGATGGAACCAGGACCCTCCTGTGACTGGTCAGGACCACATGCTTATGGCCTGCTGTGGTGTGGTGTGGACAGCGCCCTCCTGCAGTGCTGGGGCTAGTACTACCACTAAAGGAGCACCTTGGTGTCCTAGCATGTCCACATTGACTGTCAGCTGTTGTTGTTGTTGCTGGCCTACGTCCATGTGGCCATTGCCGCACTCCCACCACATGTTCAAGCACGGACAAACCACGGTTGATGAGGCCCATCTCTCACCAAACCATCTATCCATGACCTTGGTATGAGTACGGAGGGCACTAGGCAGTTCATGGAAGTTGTCGCTTGCAGATGTGAGAGCAGCCATCTGCAGCCTCAGGCCCTGTCTGGTGTACAATTCCTTATGTGCCTGTGCCCCCATGACAACCTGAAACATGCACCTGATGTTACCAGTTGTGGTGCTTCTACCAGGGGCATGATGACCTGTGGCCCTACCATGAGCACCCTAAGACATCTGCCTATGTGGTGCCCTTTCAGAAATCCAGCTATGCCTGCTGTGACCAGACACAGTAGGCATGGATGCCACACTCTTCTGTGCACTGCCACTAACCGCCATCTGTCCATCTGCTATGGCCATTGGTGATGGGGTATGTATAGGCAATGAAACTGTGTGTGGAGTTGGGGTGGCTAGAGGGGGATGTCAAATGATGGAGCTGTTTTGGCCCTTGTCAACTACACCTGTGCCTCAACAGTACTATCAACATATTCAGTGTCTGTATGGACACCAACATTAGATTGCATGCAGGAGGGACCCTGATTAACCTGGGTCTATATCAAATCATCGAAACAGCTCATTATTGAATGCCATAATGTCGAACTGCAAAACCCAAACCCTAACAATATCAAAACCTCAAAACAGCAAATTTTTTTCCCAGGGAAAAAATTTGCTGCTCCGAGAAACACACACACACCACAGGCAAATTAAAAAGCAGCAATCCACACACATACATTTAAAAGTTACATCTAACCCTACACTGCACTGCACATACACTACTATCTATCCACTTACCTTAATCCAGACCCTAACCCTAAAGTCCATCACTATCGCACACTCACCTCACTCGTGCCCTAACCCTAAATCACTTAACCCACCCCTAACACCAAATTCTCACTATCACACACTCACCTCACCCATGCCCTAACTCACTTAACCCAACCCTAACCCCAAATTTTGTCAAAATTGCACACTTACCTAACCCGCGCCCTAACCCTAACTCACCCAACCCGCACACTAACCCGAACGTCCGCACAATCACACACTTACCTTAACCCAACTCATAACTTTCCACTGCATTGCTGAAATAGGCAAAGCCACAACAACGGCCAACCAAATTCTTTCCCTAGGAAAGAATTCGGTTTTGTGCAGCTTCACTGTTTTCAGCATTCACGATATTGGGTTCGATATTAGATCATTCAAAATTCTGCCATTTCGATGATCTAATATAGACCCAATCCTCCTCGCCACCTTTGGGGGAAAACAAGAAATGCACTTTAAGACCTGTACAGAATTGCATAACAGTACACACATATACACACACACAAACACACAGACACACACACACACACATTCCACCTTAATACCTACCTGTCCGTGAATTTACAGACAGTCCCACATTTATTCCCATAAGTTCCCCATCCTGCATCACACTTGGTAAAATACAATCATTAATACCACTCATTAACATATCATTCCTCCAAAATGCCTAGACAAATGATCACAACACAAGACCTGTTGCACCAATACCTCCTTGACCTGAGTGGAGTGGTTTTACATGGCCTCACTGCTGTCATTCAGTGTTCACCCTGTGTATGTCCGGACATCATGAGCATGGCCCCTATATGTGAGGGGCTAATATGTTCACTCCATAATGTCATGCACTGGAGTGTCATGTGTAAGTATTGCTCAGTACATGCCAGATATGCTGCTCAATCAAACTATCATGTCACAACTGTATTATATGGTTACACTCCCTGGTGTTGTCTAGTAATTCCCCAATGCATCTGTAGTGCTGCATACATGGGTTGTCGGTCACCTCTCTGCTGAATGTGATATTAAGGGTATACCTGGTGTCTACTTTCCTTCCCAATGCATGTTCCATGCTACAGACTTTATTATACTATCAGCTGTCCTGTGATTACATATCAGAGAAGTATTCCTGGTGTGTCATGTGTCAGTCCATGTCCATGTACTGCACGATCCCAAAGGGAAGTACTGCCATATGAACAACCCCACAGTCACACATATGCATACATGGACACAAACACACACACATGTACACACACATCCTACATGCATCAACCTCCCTCCATTTCACCAGAGTGAACCTACAGACAAAATATCCACCACACACACACACACACACACACACACACACACACACACACACACACAATTGCAGGTGAGGTTGCACAAAGATAGTACACACAGTCCTCCCATTACCCATCTGTCAACATGCATAACATATGAACAGAACAGCATGCAGTGCAGCTATAGTCAATCCATGCCAGCAACAGTATATGTGTGTGATGCATGGGCTGTGTTAGTAGGTGATGCCCCTTCCCCTGGATACCACTGCACCCATGTACATAGTATTGCTGTGCACCTGTTCTGCACCCTGCCATGTACTGTGCACCAAACCTCACAGGTGCACAACCCATTGCTGAATGTGTAGTACTGTGTCAATTATTTCAGCTCTAATGCTCACAGCCCCTATGTTTTTCAGCAACACATACCTGGGATGATATGTGGACAGATGCCATTTGTGAATGCCTGATGTCTGGTTTACAGATCTACACATCAGCGGACCATGTATGACCAATCCAGTACTATTGCACTGACAACCATCAGACCATACTGTGGCTATGGTGAGTGTACACACCCTTACTGATATGACGCACCCTTCCTTGATCTGCTATGGGACCACATCACCACATATCTTAACAGTACATGAGCCTGATATGTGACATATGTCCTGCACATTCACATGCAGTGTCTACAAAATGTGTTAGGTGTGTGGATGCTGACCGCAATGCATACACTCTGTGTGTGCATATGTGTGCACACCCTTATCATGACGGTTTGTTGCACCTATTGCTATGTGTACTACAGCAGTCACTATTCCTGGCAGGGGTATACTAGCATGGGCCATCTACATTTGCCAGTGTATCTTCAATCTGCCCCACACATGCCCCCCAAATCTGCATTATTGCAAGATCTACTCATGTGCACATCCCTTGGTGTTCACACACTGCCATCACTATTGCTGTGGGGGTAGGGTTACATCTGCCACAGTTTCTGAACCTGACTGTGTGCAGATATAGCCATTCTTAGCATCCGTAGGATCCCTGCTGTAGTGCACTGGTGTGTCATGCTGACACCCCCTCCCCAACTTCAACCTTTTTGCAGATGCTTCACAAGTATGGCCTACACATGTATGTCAGTTTGCAGTGTCCCATACACTGAACACCATGTGTTACAGCCTAGTCCCAGCTAATAATGTGGACCACAGTAATACGTTATGCCATAGTGTACATCTGTAACCGTTGCCATTGCAATACTGGTATATACATTGTTGTTGCACTGTATAAGGGTGATGTTTCACACACGTCCCTACTGTAGGCCATGTGTCCCACCATTATGTTAATCCCTGTGGACACATTTCACAATGACAGGATATTAGTTATTTTGCAGGTGTCTGACATACCTTTCCAATACCCCATCATGGTCACCACTGTGGTGCAGTGCATTTAACAGCAACAATACATGAACATGTGCAGCATGCATTATGGGTAGGTATGTCAGATGTGTGCATGGAATATACCATAGCCATTACATGCCCGGTGTATTGACAAGCATCAACATAAACCATACTCACCAGCTACAGGCTGCTGCCTTGTTGGTATACTGGAGGGACCTACATAAGAGTGTGAAGGATGCAAAGTCAATGGCCACAGCTGTGGCATTGCTACATGGTGCTTGCAGCATTACAGTACATCAACAGTACAAGTCCACAATATTACCACTTATGCACATCTGTTTACTACTACTATGCAGCAACAAACTATATATATAACATGTCAGATATGCATGATCTACCTGTACAGATGTGGATGCATACACAACAGTGGTCTAATGATGTGCCCTGTGGCCTCACCTTCACATAGCTCAGCCAGTGTGTGGGTAGCACCCACCTCCACAATGGTGTCTGGCAGTTGTTGGCTGTGTGGATGGGCAGGTGCCAAGAGGCTGGTGAGGAGCTCCTCAACACATGTCAGGGGGGGATGGATGGCATGACCCCCCTATTGTGAGGTGATCCCCCCGGACTGCAGCAGCATGCTGACGGGCATTGTGAATCAGGTCAGAACAATGTTGCAGGACATGCTCATAACAGCGGCTATGCAGTCTGACATCATTGACCCTGTGGACTAGGTCGTTCCACAGGGAGGTCCACTCCTGCTGCTCATGGGTGGCCCAGCCAAACAGGACAGGGTAGTGCTGGATGAGATAGTTCTGCACTATGTCATTTTCAGCCGCTGAATAAGCAGGTAGGCATCCATGTAACATATTACCTGAAAGACATAAAGATGGGAACAGGTTGAAGCAACTAATACAGCAAGGCTGCCATAGTTCTTAATACACATCTCTGTCACTCCCTCCACCATATCAGTGACAACAAACTGTTCACACAACTCAAAAGGTATGGCTACAGCTTACCTACCAGTGGGACATATATTGTATTGTACCACACTTTGTGCTATATGTTTGTAGCCATGTTCCCTATGTGCACACTATAATTGCTGGCCTGTTATGGACTAGTCACCTGCATGCCAATGTCATGGCCACTATGGTTCCATATATGCATGTGGTTTGCTTGCTACTTCATTGCTGCACATCTGACATTCTGTGTTATTGGGGATATCTATGTATAGTGTTGTCATGTTCTGGGATTGTGTAGACTATTACTACCCACATATGTTCTATAACAGTGACACAATAGCATGTTTAGGGAATATTTGCTAGCAGAATAACCTCTCCAACCTCAACTGGCAATGTTAACAGGCCACATCACATGTGGGACCCACCCTGGGGCCTCCTCATGTACTGGTCCAGCACTACCTTCAGGTGGAACCACCTCAGGAGATGTTGTCCTCCCCCGCGGGGGCACACACAGACATGATCCTGTCACCTGAGGTCAGGTCCAGGGTCTGTTCCATAGCAAGCTCCACAGACACATGTTGGATGTGCTACATCACCTTAAGGCACTCAGTACACATTCACAGTGTCCACATGCTCCTCCTGCTCAGCCTCCAGGCCAGGCACCTTCAGGGCCATGGACTGCTGTTTTGAGTAGCAATGGGTGGGAGGCTTGCTCCCATTGTTTCCATATGGGGGCCCATGGGGCTTCCACATCACAGACCACATACACAATCCAGGGTGTTTACCCACCACATGTGTCATATACCACCACTGTAGGCTGTCCTCTATATCTACGAACCTGGGCCACCACCACAAATATACCTGCCATACTTCCTCATATTCCCATTCCCTACTTCACAGACAAGGGCAATGTGGTCCCAACAAGGGGTTCACATGTGACATACTCATTCATGTTGCACACACTTACAGCTGTATATATCTGTGTGTATTGCTATGTGTGCTGTTCCCTCACACATAGCATGCAGCACTGTGGTGGTAATATAGGCAACATGTATTTACATACATATATGTGTGGGTGTGTGGGTGTGTGTGTGTGTGTGTGTGTGTGTGTGTGTGTGTATGTGTGTGCGTGTGTGTTCGTATATATGTAGACATGTGCATATAGTATATCTATATATGTGTAGATATATATAATGTATATATGTGTTTATATATATATATATATATATATATATATATATATATATATATATATATATATATATCTAGTGTATATCTGTGGACATATATATATATATATATATATATATATATATATATATATATATATATATATGCAAAAAAAGGAGCACGACCACCTTAAATCAGCTTAAACTTCCACAATATGGAGATTTGTGGAAGTCTAAGCTGATTTAAATGTGGTCGTCTTTTAATTTGTTTTTGCATATATTACATGGACTGGGCTTAGTGACTGTTTCATATATATATATATATATATAATATAGATACATATATATGTATATATATGTATATATATATATATATATCTACATATATACATACATATATATATATATCTACATATATACCTATATATACATATATATATATATATATATATATATATATATATATATATATATATATATATATACATACCTATATATGGGGTACATTCAGACATCAGGTCCACAATCTCAAAACTCCTTCCTGCAAGCTGCACTGTTCTGCCTTGTTACAACACAGACAGGTGCCACATATGGACACAGCCTAATATTAGGGGGTATATATAGGGCCAGATTGCAGGTAACCCTATTACACACCTATGCCATTTCAGCATGCTACAATACATGTTAACTTGAGTGTCCTGCAAGTGGTGGGCTCTGGAACCCATGTGTCCATCATTATGGCATTACTTCCACCACCAGCTATTGGCTACAGTAATATATATCCCTTTCATTACACACCACACACTATATTGGCATACATCTTGTCAGTCGCTGCTGCTCTACACAGTTGATGGGTATGGCCCACTACCCACAAGGACAGACTCTAATGTCCATAGCAGTTGTTCAGCTGAAGATCATTACAACAGCAACACCTGATGGCAGATGGAACATGTATATCATTCCACATCATCTACCCCAATATTATGGACCAAGTACTACAGTCAATTACATGCATATATTCTTCACATACCTGTTGTGTGGATGAGGTCTGTTGTGGATAGTATCCTTGTAGGAGGTAATTTTTTTTCACTCCTTAGCCTGCTTCCTTTTTTGTCTTTTTTGGAGTTGCTGTGGTTCAGGATCTGTTGTATGTTTTCTGTTTTTCTCTTTTTCTTTCTCTTTCTCTCTCTCTCTCTTTTTCTCTCTCCAGTAAATGAATTGAGCTGCTTGGAATAGATTGTAGCATGGCTTTTGTGGGTGATGCACATGATCAGGTGATGGCCTCTGTACCAGTCAGTGTCCTCCACTTGCTACCTGCATGTAGTATGCTGGGGAGTACTTCAAATTACCACTGTCATGGCAGCCTGCTACTATAAATCCCTACATCATGTGGGCATGGTCCCTTTAACCTTCCTGTATGGTGGACATCTTTCCTGTGTGTGGGCAGCAGTGTTACAGACAGCAGGTAGCAATACCTCTTACAAGAGGGCTTGCACACTCAGGCCAGCTGCATATTTGTATGAGGTTCCAGATCTACAAACAGAGAGTGTGAGTACTGTTGTTGTATACATAGTATAGCACAAATGTTACAGGGTTTGCGTGTACATACTAGTTTAATATGAACTGCATTCTGTCTATATAGCTCTCAACTGTGTGCCTATCCACCTGATGGCCAGTGGTGTGCATATCATGTTTTTCCTGTCCACCACACAGGTCTCGAGTCAGATATATCACTGGTTGTGTATGTGTTGAGTGCTATCAGTACATGGCTACATCCATTTGTGTTTCTGACTTCATATTCCTGACTAAGGGTATGTTGCTGACTATCCTGGAACACCAGTGACTTGCTTAGTGTATGACAACACTATTTCACATATGGGCCTATGTTCCAGCCTCTGTCCTCCACCTACATACCAGGCTTTGTCCATATGACATGCTGTCAAAGGTTGTTATGCAGTGGCCTGTGAGTATGTCATGCTGCCATTCCTGCCATCATTCCACTGCTGTTGTGACCCCCACACATATTGTGGGGCTGGGTCCATATATGTGTGGGCTTCATCTGCACAATACATGTGTGCCCTTATGCAGTCCAGAGGCCAGTGTATGTAACAGTGGTATATGGCCCTGTATGTCAGTCTAGGGGGTGGGGATGCACTATAACTAACCTAGGCTGTTAAAACATGTGAGGTGTATCAGGGGTAAGCTGCCTTAAGGTATCTGGATGTACATTACCATACAATTCACCTTGGGCAAATGCAGGCCTACTGCTTCCTGCCATACAGATGGTTCTGTTTGTCAGTGTGATAGTGATGGTTTCAGTTATATCTTGTTATGTAACAGATATATCCCATTGTGTCAGCTGAGGTATGTACCCCCTAGGGATTGTGTACAGAGTGTAGATAGAGGCTCAGGGATTACACATCTGCATTATGTACTGTTGATTGATTGTTATCATGTGGCCCTGTCTTTACTGTTGTACTACTTGAAGGCCTTGGCCTGGACAGCAACATATGCAATGCTTTCCGGAATACTGTATTAATTTACATGTTTGACAGTTGCATTAGTCTGTTTATATGTATTTCAGAGTCTAAACAGCTATATGGCATGGCATATACAAATGTAATAGTACACAAATACAGCTTTCTCATGCATGCAAACCTGTGTGTGGTGCTGTATCCTTTGACCTCTCTATGGGTATATGTTGCAGGCAGCAATTGTCTTTTGTATGAGTGACTCACACAGTGTCCAGTTGGTAAGGCGGCAACTGTAGGCACACTGGCTGTTCAAAATGGTCTGCACCCTCTACATATCTATCTTCCTATATATGTATCTCTGTGTGTGAATGTCTAGTTACATATATATATATATATATATATATATATATATATATATATATATACATATATATCTATCTATCTATCTATCTATATATATATATATATGTATCTGCATATATATATATGTCTGTATATATGTATCTTAGGAATGTTTATTGCTTCCACATTGTACATTCCCTATGGTAGCCAGACTGTACTGCATGATATGTTATTGATACTAGCCTGACATCATACAGGTGAGATGGACTACTGTTAACATCTTGTGCCCATGTTGTGTCAGGTACTGTTTATGAGATGTGCAACAGTTGGCATTGTATTGCAGGGCAGACCTGTTTGGCTGTGGGGCGGGGAGAATATCAATACGTACAAGAAGTGTGTTGCTTGAGCCCGCTCACCCCCATTAACAGCGCATGTGGTCATATATGTATTTGTTATGTTTCATTTATATCTATAGATATATATCTGTATATATATATATATATATATATATATATATATATATATATATATATATATATATATATATATATATATATATATATATATATATATATTAGACATATATATGTAGACATATATCTATAGATGTATGCTTATGTATATATATATATATATATATATATATATATATATATATATATGTAGATATTTATATATATACAGATATATGTATACATTTATATATATATATATATATATATATATATATATATATATATATATATAATATATATAATATATATATATACATATACATATGTATATATTTATATATATATATATATATATATATATATATATATATATATATATATATATATACACACACACACATGCATCTACATGTATAAATACATTTCCTGTACTGCTGAATGATTGTGCTGGATGATATGTTTGTGAAAACATTACTGCAAATTATGTCTGACATGGCTTAGTGATAAATCACTTTGGCTATTGTGTGTAGGATCCTGGGTTTGAGCCTTCCAGAGGCTTTTTATTTTGTTGCTATGCAGAACAAGGGCCGTTGGATACAGAGTGATTAAGGCACTTTTAAGCAGTTGTAAGCAGGTTTGCGTGGGTTTGCGTGGAGGTAAGTACTGCTAACTTCCGGTTACAGTTTCTTACACTCAGTTAACTCCTAAATTGCTTAACCTGTGTAGGCATATCTTACCCCCATGCAAACAGGCTTAAACTCACTTACTACTGCATAAAAGTGCTTACTTCCACTTATCACCGCATTAATTTCTTTAAAAGAAAAGCAAAAAAGGTTTGATAGGAAAGTGGTGAAAAGGGTCACAAAGAGGGAAAGACGGTAGGGAAAATAGCAGGGATGTGCAGGAAGGGTGTAGGGAAGGTCCATAACTGCCCATTTCGTCTACAGCAACAGCTGTGAATATACACTGAATGTGGGAGTAGATTTGGCACTCAAACCCCTGAAAGAGGGTTGAGGATAACAATAATATGTTGTGAAGCCAATTAGACCAGATTATGTGTCCAGTGGACATGTGTGAAATGGACAGTTATGTATGGGGTGAGATTTTTGGGGGGAACAGATTGCCCTTTTTTTTCAGGTGAGAGTGGGATGTTGGGGAGGGATAGTAGGTATATTTGGCAAGGTAGGTTGGGTAGATTAACAGACAAGACAAACAAGATACATACAGGGGCAGTATATGACACATGTGGGGGGTAAACACCTTGATGGGGAGGGGTGTTGGGAAATCAGAAGCCCATGAGCCCCCTAGTGGAAACAGTTGGACTGAGGTCGCCTCCCATGGGCAGTCACCACTGCACTTTCACAGCCCCAAAGGTGGCTGTGCTGGGGGCTGAGTCGGAGAGCCAGGCCAACTCTCTAATCGTGGCACACGGCCCTCAAGTTGGCATAGCAGATCTCCAAACTCCCGGATGAGCTTGCTACGCACCATGACCCAGACCTGGCTGCCGGTGACAGGTTCCTGTCCATGCCCACTCCTGGGGGGTGAGCCCTATCTCCAAGGAGGTTCTACCAAATGGTGGTGCAGGACCAAAGGACGAGAAGGTCCTGGGTTGGGCCCGAGATGTGCTGGTGCCCAGTGCCACGGACAGCTGAGGTGAGACAGGTGGCTCTGCTGAGACCCGCATTCCCATAAGTGCTATGGTGTTTATGTTTTATTAACATATGTGGGAGTCGACACATTCCAGGATTAGGTATAACAGCATGCATAGATATTCCCATTAACACAGAATCCAGATATGGAACAGTTGCATAGAAAACAGAACACATGCATATATAGGACCACAGTGGTAATTACAACAGCATGCAGGTACATTGATGGCACCATGCCATCAATGTGGGAGTATTTCAACATAGCACATGCATAGAAACAGATTTAAATAATTATCAAACAATAGGACATATGTCCCAACATTACAGTTAAGTCAGCACATACCATTTGAGTTGGGTATTTAGTTTATTGCTGCAGATATGATGGGGGGAGAGAAAGATGTCAGTTAACAACTAGTATATTCCTGTAGTTCGCATTAATTTCCTAGTCAGTGCTCTTATCTGTACCTTACAAGTATTAGTACACTACCCTATTGCCTTACTTTGGACAATGATATGACTGTCAACAACTATATACATTAACTGGTTTTACCTGCAGTATACACCTCTTACCTGGTATACCTGTGAAGAAATTGTTTGTTAACATTAACTTTTTCTACACATACTCGCTGATTCAAGGTTGATGTTGTGAAGACTGGTAGAGAAGGGGTGAAGGCTGCCAGCCTAGTCAAATAGAATTCGATACATAATTCTGGCATTTGTAAATATAAATATAAAATACAGGCTTGTTTTTTAAATTAAAGAAAACACTGTAAAATGTGAACTTTAAGATTGTGGCAACATTGCCATCTGCTGTAAGGAAAACTAAACTAAGCATTTCAAATGTTGTTTGAAATTAAAATTATGTTTGGTATGTCCTTTGAAGTTAGAATTTGGAGTCAATGAGTCTGGAGTAAGCATCCTGCCTATTGTTTTAAGGCTAAAGTTAATGACCAGAATGTACATGTGTAATGTCCATTATTGTTCTAAGTGTAAAAGAATGTAAATGTAGTTTCTGTGGCCTGGGAACCAGGAAAGTGTAAACAAATGATTTAATGTTTTATCACAACTGCAGTTTCAATTTAAACATTGAGAACCAGAAATTATTAAGCATTTTGATCTTGGATATCTAACTCACCAGCACTCTGCCTGTTGTCTTAAGTAAGTTATCTTAGAAGTATGTTTTCTTGTAGAAATAGCTAGGACTATAAAGATTAGACTAAGTGTTTTTCTGTTATGTCAGAACTGTACTACAGGATTATTTTAAGTTTCTCTGTGATCTCTGAACTCTTGAATAGTACTGTGGTGTAGTAGTATTGTCTTGTGTTTTTAGTGTTTATTATTAAATAGTTTAAAAACCTTTTACCTATGGCTGGTTTGTGTAGAGATAAGCTAAGCTCTAGAGTACATTGCATATTTATAGAGTTTATTGTACAAGGCAACTCTAATAAGCCTTAAGAATGATTAGTTACATGTACCAATTGGATAATAATATTGCACAGTAATAATTGGACACCCTTTTAAGGGCCTTTGGGTAACTGATAATTATTAGCTGGTGGTGGCAGAAATTACTACCGTATAGTCTAGGTAAAGGGGCACAGCTGGAGAATCTGTGTCAGCCTTTCCCAGGAGTGTCTGTGAAGTTGTATAAATACTTATCTCAAAATGTGTGTATGTGTCAGCTACTTGGGCAGGGACACGAAGTACTGGTTGGACAGAGAGGGTACTGGAGGTTAGCTTGCCAGCTAGGCTGAGATCTGGACCCTATAGCTGTGCCAGTATGGGTCTTATTTGGGACCTGAAGAGCAAGGGAGCAACTAGCCCCAGACTGACTGTGATCTCTGTGTGCACTTAAGGGAAAATGCATTTTACTGTGTATATTTATTATCCTTTCCTCCCATATGAGACACCCTTTCTGGTGTTAGTAGTGAGGATTGAGGCTCCTTGATTGCTGGGCCAGGGCACGGGCATCACATGTGGTTTGCAGTGGTGGGATCCACTTCACATTTGTGGTAGTGGTGGATATCAACATCACATATTAATTAGTTGGCAAATACTAATTGGCTTGCAGTGGTGTGGGTAGAGTGAATCCTATAGCTTATGTACAGTAATCTTTGAAGGTGTTTTGCACTCTAAATCAGACACACATTGAATACTCAGAGTTCGGATCACAATTGCTTTATTTCTTTTGTTAGCTTAGATAGTCAGGGTGAGCAGGCAGCTTGTCAGCTTAGGAGAATGGAAAGATGACAAGGAGTCAGCTGGTGGAGATGTGCCAGGCTAGGGGACTGGTGCTTGGACACCTGACTAAGGCAGACCTGATTGCAGCCTTGATTACAGCTGCATCAGAAAACAGCATCCAGGAGGACAATCACACTGGCAGTGGAGATATGATATCCTCAGAGAATGGACAGCTGAACCTTTCTGTGAAGGACAATCAGTCTGGCAGTGGAGATACAATATTCTTGGAGATTGGACAGCTCAACCTTTCTGCAGTGGACTTAAAAATCCAGCTGGAGCGAAAGAGACTTGAGTTGGAGGCCAGACGTTTGGAGATAGAAGCCAAAGAAAAGGAGCATCAGTGGAGGCATGTGAGGGAAATGCTGACTCTTTGACAAAGTCAAGGATGTAATGGTGAAGGGAGTAACTGGACCCCAGAAGCACAACAGGTCAGTAAATACCTTCCACAATTTAAAGAGGGGGATAATTTTGATAGTTTCATTCATATGTTTGAGAGGGTATGCAAACAGTATAGTGTTGACCAAAGGCTCTGGGTACGGTTCCTGACCCCCTTACTCAATGAGAAAGCTGTAACATTTCTTTCAAAAATGCCTGACTCTGTCTCTTTTGATTATACTGCTGTAAAAAAAGGCTTTTAGAATGTTTTAAGCTAACACCTGAAATGTATAGGAAAAAGTTTTGTGAGCATCGACACAAGACAGATGAAAGTGTGTGTGAATATGCTGCTGAACTGAGCACTTGCTTTCATAGCTGGGTGAGTGGATGTCAAGTCACCACTTTTGAAGGGCTGGCAGAACTTTTGGTGAGGGAGCAAGCCCTTAGCACTTTGCCTGAGGACATGAGGATCTGGTTAGCTGATAGACAATGTGCTACTTCAGATGAGTTGGGGAAGAAGGGAGACATATACCTGGCCAGCAGGGCAGCCCTGCACAGGAAGGGGAACCCCAGTACTGCTCATGGGTCTAAAGTAACCCATGTTGAGCAGCACAGACTGCCACAACAGAACCTGCCAGTAGCAGGGGAAGCCACAAGTCCAGGTACATGTCCAGGAGCTAGGGTTTAATGTTTTGAATGCAACCAGAGGTGCCATGTGGCATACTTGTGTCCATGGAGGCAAGGAGGGGAACCAAAGTTGAGGGAGCCAGTAAGTGAGAAAGACAAAATGCCAATAGTGGGTTGTCTTGAGACAACAGGGGCACTAAACTACCATCCTGCAGATGTCCTGAGAGGGAAGGATTTTGATGAGGCAGTGCCATGTACTTATGCAGTTACATGCAGTGAGGCTACAAGACAAGCATGTGGGTCTGGTAGCCTGGGGGAGACCCAGACAGACTGCATACTTGCAGCCAGGACTGGTGAGGTGGTTACTTCAGAAAGTGAGCTACGCTGTAGCAGTGAGACTGAATGTGAGCCACAGCTACTTGTGGGTACTGATGTTCCCTTGGACAGAGTGACTGCAAAGGTAGAGGTGAGTAGTAGTACCTAGGCTGACAGTGAGGCACCACTGTCAGAGGATGCCAGACTTTCTGTGGAAGGGGAGCTGTGAAGGGTTACAAGGAGAGAGTTGAGACAGGCTCTGCTCTCAGACCCTACATTGCAAGGCCTGAGGCAGGTGGCTAGGGAGGCACCTGATTCTCAAGGGAAGGGGGAATCTGTATACTGGGACAAAGGGTTACTATACAGAGAGTGGACCCCTGAGGGAGGGCTAGAAGGTGAGAGAGTGCAGCAGTTGGTAGTGCCTAGAGCCTACCATCTGGCACTTCTAGCCATAGCCCATGATATTCCCTTTGTGGGTCATATGGGCATAAAACTTACAAAGAGATGTATTATGCAATACTTCTATTGGCCTGGAATTTGCAGAGATGTAGCAGGGTACTGTGGGACCTGTGAGCGGTGCCAAAAGGTAGGCAAGGCAGGAGACATGGTGAGAGCTCCTTTGTTGCCTTTGCCTGTGATTGAGGAGCCATTTCAGAGGGTAGCTATGGATATTGTGGGTCCTCTGAGTACCCCAAGTTCCACAGAGAAAAAGTATATCCTAGTGGTAGTGGATTATGCTACACGATACACTGAGGTAGTGGCTTTGTCTTCCATTGAGGCAGAGAAGGTGGCAAATGTTTTGTTAGAGATTTTCAGCAGGGTAGGTTTCCCAAAAGAAATACTGACTGACCGAGATGCCAATTTCATGTTAGACCTGCTGGTTTTTCTGTGGACGTCCTGTGGGGTGAAGGACATGAAGATCACCACCTACCATCCCTAGACTAATGGTCTGGATCAGAGGTTAAACTCTACAATCAAGTCCATGCTACGGGCATTTGCAGATCAGTTTAAGAGGGAGTGTGACAAATATTTGCCCCATCTGTTGTTTGCTTACAGAGAGGTTCCCCAGGAATCCACAGGTTTTTCACCCTTTGAGTTGCTGTATGGGCATAGGGTGAGGGGACCTCTAGATTTAATTTGAGATGAGTGGGAAGGTGAGTGCAAGTCTCACAAGGAGTCTGTTGTGGCATATGTCCTAAACCTCAGGACAAAGCTCAAGGAACTCATGGGCTTGGTCCAGCAGAATGTGGCAGAAGCCCAACAACAGAAAAAGGTGTGGTATGACAGGAATGCTCGAGTTAGAGAGTATGCTGTGGGGCAGCAGGTAATGGTTCTCAATCCTGTCAGACACAACAAACTGCAAGCAGCTTGGGAGGGTCCCTACAAGGAGGTAAGAAAGTTAAGTGATGTTAACTACATGGCGGAACTGCTAGGCAGATGACAGGGGCACAAAGTGTACCATGTTAAAACAATGAAACCTTACCATAATAGGGAGGCTCTTGTGCTGAGCATTTGCAGTGGATTTCATGAGAAGTCTGAGGGAGATCTGGGGATTGATCTCCTCAGTGAGGCTCAGGCTGACACCTCGGTGGAAGGGGTAAAATGTCCCAGCAGCTATCTCCTACCCAGGTTCGAGAAATCCAAGCAGTGTTGCAGGAATTTGGGGACATGTTCACTGGGAAACCAGAGTGCACCCACCTGGTGCAGCACCAGGTGGATACAGGACCCCAAAGGCCTATTAGGCAGGCTCCTTATAGGACTCTGAGGGAGGACGTACAGGCGATGTTGTAACTAGGGGTAATTCAAGAGTCCAAGAGTCCCTGGGCCTCCCCAGTGGTGCTGGTACCAAAGAAGGATCGCAGCACCAGGGTCTGTGTGGACTACAGGAAACTAAATAGTCACACAGAGTCGGATGCTTACCCCATGCATAGGACAGCTGGGTGGGACTAAGTATCTTACAACCATCCATCTTGCCAAGGGTTACTGGCAGGTGCCCTTGACTCCCAGTGCTAGAGAGAAATCAGCCTTTGTGACTCCTTTTGGTTTGTATGAGTTCACAAAGAGGCCCTTTGTGATGAAGAATGACCCAGCAACTTTCCAGAGGCTGGTAGATCATATCCTAGCAAGAGCAGGAGGGTTTGCCCTTGCTTACCTAGATGATATTGCCATCTATAGCCATTCCTGGCTAGAGCACCTTCAGCATGTCCAGGAGGTGCTGGGCAGACTACAGAGGGCAGGGTTGACCATTAAGCTGAGCAAATGTCAGGTGGGTATGGCAGAGGTCTCCTACCTAGGATATAGAGTGGGGAGTGGTAAGATAAGGCCAGTACCTGCCAAAATGGAAGCCATCCAAGCATGGCCTGCAGCTGTTACCAAAAAGCAGGTGAGGGCATTCTTAGGGACAGCAGGGTACTACAGAAAGTCTGTCCCCAGTTATAGTACCATAGCTGCTCCCCTCACAGACCTAGCAAGGAAGAACAGGCCAGATAAGGTAGTGTGGACCCCAGCATGTGAGCAAGCATTCCAGAAGCTTAAAGAAGCTTTGGGAGGACCTCCTGTGTTAGCCAATCCAGATTACATCTAAGAATTTGCTGTGCGAGTGGATGCTTCAAACCATGGGGTGGGGGCTGTACTTAGCCAGATTTCTTCAGAGTGGGAAGAGCACCCAGTGGTTTATCTCAGTCGTAGGCTCCAACCCAGGGAGGAATGCTATGCAGCTGTAGAAAAGGAATGTCTAGCCATAGTGTGGGCACTGCAGAAACTTCAGCCTTATCTGTATGGAAGGAAGTTCACTGTTATGACAGATCACAACCCTTTAACATGGTTAAACATAGCCAGTCAGCTAAATGCCAAGTTGCTAAGATGGAGCCTGGGGTTGCAAGCATATGTCAGTGCAGCACCACAGTGGGAGTAGCAATGCCAATGCAGATGGGCTCTCAAGACAGGGAATGGGGTGAGGTACCCTCAGATAGACCTAACCCTCTCAAGCCGCATTTCTCAAGGGGCACTTGAAAAACTAGCTTGAGTTCTCCAGGGGTGGATGTGAAGACTGGTAGAGAAGGGGTGAAGGCTGCCAACCTAGTCAAATTGAATTTGATACATAATTCTGGCATTTGTAAATATAAATATAAAATACAGGCTTGTTTTTAAAATGAAAGAAAGCACTGTAAAATATGAACTTCAAGATTGTGGCAACATTGCCATCTGCTGTAAGGAAAACTAAGCCAAGCATTTCAGATGTTCTTTGAAATTAAAATTATGTTTTGTATGTCCTTTGAAGTTAGAATTTGTAGTCGATAAGTCTGGAGTAAGCATATTGCCTATTGTTTTAAGGCTAAAGTTAATGACCAGAATTTACATGTGTAATGTCCTTTATTATTCTAAGTGTAAAAGAATGTAAATGTAGTTTCTGAGGCCTGGGAACCAGGAAAGTGTAAACAAATGATGTAATGTTTTATCAGAACTGCAGTTTCAATTTAAACATTGAGAACCAGAAATTACTAAGCATTTTGATCTTGGATATCTAACTCACCAGCACTCTGCCTGTTGTCTTAAGTAAGTTATCTTAAAAGTATGTTTTCTTGTAGAAATAGCTAGGACTATAAAGATTAGACTAAGTGTTTTTCTGTTATGTCAGAACTGTACTACAGGATTATTTTAAGTTTCTGTGTGATCTCTGAACTCTTGAATAGTACTGTGGTGTAGTAGTATTGTCTTGTGTTTTTAGTATTTATTATTAAATATTTTAATACCCTTTTACCTGTGGCTGATTTGTGTAGAGATAAGCTAAGCTCTAGAGTACATTGCATATTTATAGAGTTTATTATACAAGGCCACTCTAATAAGCCTTAAGACTGATTAGTCACACTTACCAATTGGATAATAATATTGCACAGTAATAATTGGACACCCTTTTATGGGCCTTTGGGTAGCTGATAATTATTAGCTGGCGGTGGCAGTAATTACTACTGTATAGTCTGGGTAAAGGGGCACAGCTGGATAATCTGTGTCAGCCTTTCCCAGGAGTGTCTGTGAAGTTGTATGAATACGTATCTCAAAGTGTGTGTATGTTGTCAGCTACTTGGGCAGGGACACAAAGCACTGTTTGGACAGAGAAGGTACTGGATGTTAGCTTGCCAGCTAGGCTGAGAACTGGACCCTATAGCTGTGTCAGTGAGGAGTCTTATTGGGGATCTGGAGAGCAAGGGAGCAATCAGCCCCAGACTGATCTCTGTGTGCACTTAAGGGAAATTGCACTTTACTGTGTGCATTTGTTATCCTTTTCTCTCATATGAGACGCCCTCTCTGGTGTTAGTGGTGAGGATTGAGGCTCCTTTATTGTTGGGCCAGGGCATGGGCATCACAGATGTTATGCACATACCTGTCCATCTCTTTTTGCACAGACTCTGGGCATGTCTTGACCACATGCAGGTGAACCGGGACATATTCCGACTATTGCCCTCTTAAACCTTTAGTGAATTACAACACTCTTATGCAGGATTTCCTAGACAGTTATATTATGTAGCACAGTGTGGGTGACAGTAATGAGTGATACCTTATTATTCAGAGCAACTGCAACACTAACAATGCCATAGAATACCAGAGTAAACAGTACCAGTACAGGGTATCAATCTTTTATTTCTAGGCACAGTGTTTGTATCTGACAGACCTGTGGGAGCAATGTTTCTTAGCACTACCTGAATGTTGCCACACAAATGACCAGATTCCACATTAGTATTATGTACATACATCTCTGTAATTGTACACACTCTGGTCACAGCTTGACAACATGGGGGTGTAGATGGGACATAGTTGGCTTATTACTCTCATAACATTTTGGGAAGTTTCTAGAGTGACAGGTTTGTTCTCATAGATTTCTGACAATCAGTTGTATTTCTTGTTTGCTGCCTAAACATCTGGGGTCATCCAGCTGATTTTCCAGGGGGACAGGGTGACAGGCAGCAGATATGGGCCGATATACTAGATATTCTGGACATATCTGTAAAGTTGCGGGGTATGATTCTGTATGCAGCCTACTACCACTCCCAGGATTCGAACCATGGCTGTGTGTGCTAAAAATACAACAGTTCACGTCTCAGTTGAGTGTGCTTTGGATTTTGTTGTCTGTCTTTTTGCTGTTTTCTATCTATGTCTCTCTCAGTTGTACTATATGACCTCTTGGGATTACACCAGTCATATGCAGACATTCCTACATATTTTATTTATGTTGCACAGTGTGGGTAACAGTGCTTAATAGAACAGTACTATTAAGTGATTGCAAATCTACATTATCATATGATACCAGAGTAAACACATGCAGTCCAGCAGTTTGACCTTTATTGTCAGGCTGTTATGCTTTTATTTACAATCTATATGAGACTATTCCTGCCATATTCTCTGGTGCATGCAGTACATGCCTTAAACAATACTGGTTTTATACAGGCAATTAACTTACTACTACTTTTAGATTTATTTCCTATGACAGTACATGCAAGAGTATTACTAACCTGCCTCGCATCGCAACCGCTCCAAGTGACATCCATGGGCCTCCTGGTTCATATCCCGCTCACTTGCCACTGTGAAGGACATAAGAATATTTAGCCATACCTATCCATAATATACGTGAGCTGGCAATTATTAAACAGGTAGTGGACTGATACTTACACACAGCTGGGACCTCCCCTGTCCTCTTAGCCTCTTGGGTCCACTGATCCAAGAGATCCCCCTTTTGCCGCATCAGGTTGGCATAGTGATGCCTGATCTGCTTACTAGTTTGGGGTATGCCAGTGGCACTGGTGAGGTCACGGGTGAGATAGTTCCAAGCCTTACCTTTATATTGGGAACCCTGGTACTGGCCCTGCAGCAGTCTCTGGTCATGGTCTTTCACAAGGAGTCCGGCCATGACTCTGGACTCCTGGATGTCCCAGCACTGTGCTCAAAAGTGCACACCCTCTCCCATTCCAGACATATTGCCTACAAGGGAAAGCTAAAACCAGTTATGAGATGTATTCCCATCTGTTGGGTTTAAATAGGGCAGATTTCCCACACTTTACCATGATTGGATGGTTTTGAAAAGGCTAAGCTATGTGCAAACCTGCTTACCTTAGGTTGGCATTGCTTAAAGGGGTATACCAATGGGGAGACTGAGTTAGCTGGCCTACACATTTCTTACACCTACTAAGGTGGGCTGTGCAATGCTTAGCATTGCTTAATATTTAAGTTGCATTATATTTGCTTTTTGGCATTGATTTATTATTCATTACATGTTATATATGTGGTTGGTATCCATGATTCATGTGTACATACACTGTATTTGGTCCTCGGGTTTATTAGGGGATCTCAACACTTTATTACAATGACACCTCACAACTGGGCTTAATGCAGTACTCCAGTTCACATAGTTATGTTATGTAGTAGGTTATACAACATAAAGCTGTATATAGACTTCTTTCACATGTTCAGCTTGAATTCCCTATAGTGAGGATCTATTTGGTGATACCTCATTCCTATGTACTGCAGTGATGGCTTAGTGGTTAACTACTGTGACTATGGTGTACAGGGTCTTTGGTTCAAGACCTGCAAAGACTGTTTATTTTGTTTCTGGCTAGAACAGCGGCTGATGCATACAGAGTCCTAAAGGCACTTTTAAGCAATTGTAAGTGGGTTTGCATGGGTTTGTGTGAAGGTAAGCAATGCAAACCTCTGGTTAAATATGCTTACAGAGAGTTAGCTTCAATATTGCTTAACCTGTGTGCGCATTGCTTACCCCCATGCAAACGGGCTTAAACTTGCTTACTACTGCTTAATAGTGCTTACACTTGTTTACTAGAGCTTATTCCCGCTTACCACTGCACTAATTTAGACAGTAATGTGTACTGGTTCTTAGGAAGGTGCTGGATTAGAAATCTTTATGCAGTTATTATTCATTACATATTTTACTTTCCATTTGTATCCCTGATTCCTGTGTACATATACTGTATGGGGCAGTTGTGATTATTTGTGCACTTTGCAACATTATGACAATGACACCTCACATCTGCATTTAATGCAGTACTCCACTTCACAAATATATGTTATTTAGTCAGTTATGCAACTAAAATATTGGTCATAAAGTGATTTGACATGGAATGCACTAGAGTGGGACTCGAACCGGAAATAACTGCTCGTAAGGCGAATGCACTGTCCACTACACTATTGCTGTGCTGCTTCATTTGCATATATCTTGCTTTTTATCCTCTTTTGCCATTTAAGCTGCATTAACCGCAGCTAAGCAATGGGCAAACCTGCACACCTACAGTTAAATTTAATCTGTTTCATAAAAAAAAATCTTTATATTTGTTGTTTTAACTATTGCTCTTGTAAACGTGGGGAATGTTGCTGGGGGTATGCGAACACCTATGAGCGGTCTTGCTCATTCTTTTATTAATACTCCACTGTTCTTCACTGCAGGGGTGTGTATATTCTGAGAGCTCTGCTCTCAGACATGCTCCCTGTACTCGTACACGCTCTGTGTAAGTTTAGGAGCTCAAGCAGCGTGCCTTCATTAATATGCATGGCACGCTGCTGTCCTGCTCCTAAATGGCCACTTCCGTGCAGGACTAAGCTAGTCCTGCACAGAAGGATAGTGAATCCAGGGGATGATCTTTCTTATGCCTGACTGTGAGTAATTCCGAATATCACATCTTTGCAAGCCTTAAATGAAACAGAAACAGATTAGAATCATGATGACTTACTGTGATTATCTGAATGTGTTTACTTTATATAGTCCCAACAAAATAAAGATGTAGGACATGAAACATACTTCTGAAGTACTTCAAGTGAATCACTATAGAAACAGAGTGATAGCTGTTGGAACTTCTTATGGTGTAGTTGAAAACATAGGTTGCAAGGATAAAGTAAATCTGAGGATGGACTTTTTCACTGTAGGCTTGTGGGAGACAGAAGCAACATTTCTGAGAGGTAGTATTAACACAGAGGTGAAAAAATTGAGAACACATGCAACAAAAATAACTATTTTTATGAGGTGTAAAAATACTGTTTCATAAGATCTGCAGAACAGCCAACTGGCAGGAATTGAGCAACCAAGTAATACACGCAGTCTCAGTTTTTACATAATTTGCTATATCCTCTTCTCAGAATTAACTGTTATTAAAATGTGGGCCTTATATCACATGTGGTAGCCTGTTCATTTACATTTTTCTCTGAAAAAGAATAACAACTGTACTTTTAAAAGAGCCCATAAAAGTAACAGGAAGGAAAGTTTTACTATCATTGTGAAACATGGCTGATTTTAAATCTGCCTAAGCTTCCTTTCTGCTTAACATGGCTTTTTATTTTCTTTTGCTGTAGCAATTCCTTTGTGGCTAATTTATTGTTTCTAGTGTTTCACACACAGCTGGGCTTTTCCACTAGTATGCAATGCCTTATTCCCTGGAGTAATGCTTATCTTAATCTCATCACATTACATAACTAGCCCAGTTTTGTAAAGGCTGTCTCATTCAATATATACAGCTTTCTCTAGGGCAAACAGTTCTTCTTGCCATGGTAGCTTTTTGCAATCACAACTGTATTTGGTTATCAACCTGATTTACTTCTGGAAGCTGTATTTTTATTATTTAATTTACCAAAACAGCACAAAAATAATACCTTCAGTTTAGTTTTCTTTTGCTATACTATGTCCACCTTGCTCTTGAAGCTTATCATTTTTGAAGCAAGTGTTTATTGGATGAAGATAACAAGACATGAGAAGTGAAACTAATAAGCAGTGACAGCAGAGAATCCATCTGCATTAGCAGCAATACTCACCCTTCAGGAAAAAGACATATTTGGAAGCACATTTGCTGTTCTTCAGACCTAAGTTATTAAAATCCAGTCACAGTGACATTGTTAAAAGCAAAGAATAATCATCACATCAAAACAGAACATAAATGTAGCTGTGTGCTATCTTTCTCTACTTATTTGCATCTGCAGCCTTCATTCTTAAATAGAAAAAATATGCAGGCCTACACAATTTCAACACACATCAAAACCATTAACAATGATAGCATGACCCCTGGTTAATACAGACTTAAGTGAATATAATTATAAACCTTAAAGTTTATAAGTAAAATGTTTCTATCTGTAGTCATTTATCACCCAGTGCATTTGGGTCATCTTTTGAAATTATAGTAACAGAGACGGTATCAAAATGTAGGCATTTTGTTCAGTATCTATACAGTATCCTTCAACTCTCTGGATGGTAGAACATTGTTTTGTCATGCGACAGTTGCTCAGTTACACAAATAATGTGTTTATTCAGTTTTTGCTGTTCTGCTGCCAGCATACAGTGTAACAAGGATGCAACACTGGACATTAATATAGATTTCTTTTATGGGTGTCAATGCTTTTTAGGTCATTTATGCTAGAACTGCATTCACTCTTGAACTATAAAACCCTGACCAATAAAAGTGATTTCCATATATATTTGTGCAGACTTCTCTGCTGCTATGATTTGCATTAGTGCTATGATTTTCATCTCAGATTTAACTTTGTTCTTCCCACATTTACTAATATTACTCACAGTCAGACCTGTTTGTGAGTACACACATTATTAAATAAACTAAGCCTATACAAAGCTTGCCCACCACTAACTGTGTAGGTTATAGTATATAAAGACCCACTGTTGTAAAAATAAGACAGTGTTCCTCTTTTTGACCCTTTGCTATAATCTTAATAGGCCAGTGCTATGATTTTTAATGCTTGGAGGATGAGAGGTATATGGCTTGTGAGATTTTGAGGGTATTAGAGATGTGCATCAGCATGAAGTCTGATTTAATTCAGTTTTGTGCTTAATTCATTACAGCTGCCTTCTGTCAGGTAAACAGTTGTCCTAGTGCAATGAAAGTTGGAGAATTTTTTTCCTTCATGCTTGGCACCTTGTCATTGATACTTTTCAGATATAATTTCACTCATGACTCCAAAAGAATCATCTGTGCCTAAAGACTGCTTGGAAAACGTGGTATTCCAACTTGTTTTCATTGCTTCTTGCATTTACTCCATTTGCATTCCTGTTTTTGACAGCTCTGCATAGGAAACTTAAAGAAATATCACTATTCATCTGCTTCTTGCATTACATTATGTAGCTGTGACTGCAGAGAAAAGATCAAGTGTCTATCTAGTTACCCAAATTGGATAGCTAGTGATGTTCTTCATAGTCAGTGTTGCAGTACTGATCCTTGTGTGCTTCTGCCGAGCAGAAGCTGGCAACAATCCCAATTTCCAGCATCATCCCAAGCTGATGGATGCTCATTGACTGATGTCCAGATGTCAGGGTATAAGAAGGGAGTCCATTGGCACCATCTCCAATTCTTTCTAGCTGTGCAGCCCTATGGTCTTCACATGTGTTTTTATACTCTCGTAGTCTGTCAGTCAGCTTGTGTGTCTAGAGATCCTCTGCTTCCAGATAAACAATTACCCCACTGGAGAAATTTCTTTGCTAAATAATGTTCATAAAAGCTAATAACTGTTTGTCTTGGGGGAAAGAAATCCACCATAAAGATTTTCACTCGTTTTGCTTTGGGCTTCAGAAGAACATCTCTAACTGACATAATTGTGCTAAGTTTTTTCTGCAAAAACACTTAAACATAGGGCCAAGGTACGCACAGCACATATGGAGTCCACACCATCAGCTTCTTTGGTAGCATCACAACCTTCAACTTCTGCAGGGCCCTCACTAACTCTGGTAGCTGCGAACGTGATCTGAAAAAAGTGAAAAATAAAAAACTTAGGGATTCGGAGACTGCAGAAAAAATGACTGTGTCAGTTCCTAAGTCGTCTGAAGACCTTGGTGTGGGTCTTTCTAACCCCCAGGATTGGTGACAGGCTATAACACTCTGGCATGACATGTTGGTATGCGCCATGGATCCCAGCAGACCAATGGCACCAATCACCTCTCACTTGTCAGTCGGGGTTTGAAGCTGATATGCAGGCAGCAGCTTCTGGCATCTGAGAAGTGATTCTGGAGGGATACCTTAGGCCTCTCCTAACTACTGAGGTTCCCACCAATGGTGTGATTGGACAAATGTATCCCTCAACCTGTTAAACCAAGATGCACTCCTAGCTTGGCCTCACCACCGCCCTTGGCCTATGCACTTTAATTCAAGGTACAGGATCCTGCCAAGATTGCACAAGAATGTGTGTCCTTCATTAAAGGCAGAAAACCCTCAGAGACTTCTTCAGAGGCTTCTCTGACTCAAACTAAAGAACAAGGAAAGTAACCTTCCAAAAACAGGAAGAATCTTCATCCTCTGAGGATGAGGAAGAGATATCTTAATTGGGGTATTTACAACCCCAAACTTACCCATATTCAGACTTGGATGACATTCTTTCTTCACATTTCCTACCCGAAGACCTTTCCATGAGACACATTACACAAAATGAAGGAAGCTTTTAAATGGGAAAGGAATCAGTTATCCCAGGCACAGACACATTAAAGGAAGCTATTAAGCTTACCTTCTCCTAGACCATTGGCTATTCCTCTGATACACATTGTAATATATGATGTTTTTGAGGATATAGCTCTGCACCCGACTCCTTACCACCTGCATTTAGGAAACCAGACAGGTTATACAGAGTGCTTGACTCTAACAAGCACCTTTACAAAAATCCTAAAGCGGATCCTTACATGGTTTCCACTGAATCTACTAAAGGGGTTCCCAAAGGACCATTCAGGCACCACCTACCTAATGACAGGAAGAGCAGACTACTGGAGAGGTTTTGCAAGAAAACTTATACCTCCTCAACCCTAGCAGTGAGAGCATTACATTTTCTATTCTATATTATAAAATAACTATAATCACTCCAAGATAAAATGACAGCAAAACATGACTCCATGGCAGACAGAACTTTGTACAAGGAGGTACAGTACATAGCTAGAAAAGCTTTACATGTATCCAGACACTCCTGTAAATGTGGCTATGACACTTAGATGCTTCTTGCAGAGCAGTTGCCACAAGTTCAGTTATCTGCAGACATGCATGGCTCAGAACTCTGCCACTGTCAGACCAATTAAAAGCAGAGTTATTGGACGCCCCTCTAGATAGAGTTCCTCTTTTGCCCTCCAACTGAGTAAGTATTTGAGAAACTAGACAAAAAAGGAAAACAAATTAAAACTGTCAAAGAATTCTACTTGTCTCCTTCGCTGAAATATAGTAGAAACTGTAGTTCTCAACCTTGGCCCTTTCCACTGAGACAAGACAAGGAGAGGCTTCTGAATGTAAAAAGACTATGGTGATCCAGAAGATGGCAAACAGAACAGCATCAGAGATTTGGTGCTGAAAAACTCCAGGCCCAAGAGAACAGGTGGTACTACTTGCTACCCCCTCCTTCCCTCCATCCCTCCTGAATACCTGGCATGAAGGCTTTCCCTTATCTTAAGTCAGTGGATGACCATAACAAGGAATAATTTGGTCCTCAGCATTATAGAACAGGGATACTATATCTAGTTCAGGGAATCCCCCACTTCTTGGATGTACCAAGACCTCCAGAGGAACGAGAAAACTTCTTGCCCCCAATTATCAGAGATTTATTTCAATAAGGATCCATAAAGCCAGTATCCTCATGTCAAGAAGGAAAAGGATTTCATTCAAAGATCTTCCTGGTCACAAGAAAGGACGGACCCTAGAAACCTATCCTCAATCTTTCAAACCTAAAAAAAATTCCTCTACTTGCCAAAATTCAGGATGCTTACATTGCAAAAGCTGCTACCCATGATATTTTAGGACACCTCCTTGGTCACTATCAACCAAAAGGATGTTTACCTTCATATTTCTAAACCAATCTGTCAAATAAAGTACCTACAATTTGTAGTCTCTGGCTCCTACTTCCAATTTTGTGCTCTACCATTTGGTTTCTCTACCGCCCCAAGAGTTTTTGCAAACTGTCTGGCACCCCTGATAGCAATAACACACTGCAGAGCACTACCTAGACAACTGTCTCATCAAAAGAAGATCCATCCCAGAGAACCTGAATTCCCCCCCAGACCTCTGTAGACTGCTTCCAAAGGGTGGGCCTCATATTAAATATACAAAAGTCTTAGATGACCTAACTCAAACAAGGATTTTGTTTCTGGGGGGGTCTGATAGACTCAATCCCATAGAAAGTGTTTCTCTCTTAGGACAAGATTGTTTTCCTAACAGATTATTTGAACAACCTATTCTCAAAGCAAATTATCTCAGTTTAAAGATCTTAGGATACATGGCATCATTTATACTGATGGTCCCTTTAGCAAAGCTACACATGAGGACATTGCAGTGGTTTCTCAAAAATGTCTGGGAGCAGCACTACTTCTCACTATAAACTCTTATCCACTTGGTTCCAGGCCTCAAGAAGTAACTCATATGGTAAAAAGACACCATACAAGAGAACCCAGGAACAACTTTCATGCTGCCTCAGGCAGACATGGCCATCATTACTGGCAGCTCAGACATAGCTTGGGGAGCCCATTTAGGCCCACTTAGGGTGCAGGGTATTTGGTTCCCACAACAAGGAAGCTACATAGCAATCTAAAAGAGATGCTAGTAGTCTTCCTAGCCATAAAGAATTCTATCAGCATTTAAGACCAGGAACTCTGCAAGTCTGGACAGACAATAGCACAGTCATGTGGTACATAAACAAACAGGTAAGGACTTTACCTTACCCAATGTGCAGCCTTAACAGAAAGATCTGGATGCTAGCCCAAGACTGCATCATACACCCTAGACTACAGTAATCTTCTAGCAGACTCCCTGTGCAAGTACCTACTAGACCCAAATAAATGGATGTTGAAAAGGGGAGTCTTCCTGGATCTTAACACTCAATGGGGGATTCCATCTATAGACATTTTGCCTCTCTCCACAACAAGCAACTTCTGAGATTGAGCTTCAGAACACAACAGGAAGGAGTATGGTAAATAGATGTCTTTTGCTTTGCATGGACTCATTGCTTCCTGTATGCTTTCCCACACTTATCCTTGACTCCCAGGTATTTACTAAGATCAGGACTGACAATCCCAACATGATTTTTGTAGCCCCTTTTGGCCCATACAACATTGTCTCTCTCTTCTCTGCATTCTCAGTCAGGGGAGGTTTTGCATCCTCCCAAAGGACATAGACCTTCTCAGTCAAATCTAGGGATCTGTCTTCCACCCCAACCTGGCATCTCTCAATCTACCTTCTCAGTCAAATCTAGGGATCGGTCTTCCTCCCGAACCTGGCATCTCTCAGCCTATATACCTGGAGGATTTCATAGATTCATAGATTATTAGGCTAACGTCCGGGGTGGGGGTCTTTCTAAGCCTAGCTAAGTTTTCCTCAAAGAATAATGGCTTCCTGTATCATAATGGGACATTGAGGGTCAGGCATTTATAAGCTACCTATGTCCATAAGGGATATGGGTGCCAGGCCTAGTGTAAATGTCCTGTTTCCCATACATTCATCTAGGCTACACTTAAATTGGGTAATAGATGAACTTAGCTTCACATGGATAGGAAGCCTGTTCCATAGGAGGGGCAGTCTCTGGGACACATATCTGTCTATCAAGCATGGTCTGTTTAAGTCACAGACAAAATGTAGGTCCTTAGACGTTGCATTTCTGGTACTTTTTGACAATGAATATGCAGGAGATTCATAAGTATGGGGATTGCGGATACCTTGTAGGCTAGGCATAATTCACCCCCTGGCATTCTACTGGAAGCTGAATTGAGGGAAAGGGTTTTAAAGCACTCTGTGTAAGGCAGGTTTGTTACACCTTGGGTTTTTTTGTAAGGAACCTCTGATGTCATAATAGTTGCTGCATATGCCTGGGCAGGTACATAAAAATAAAAGGGACATTGTGCTCAATGATTGATCTGATAAGGTAGAGCACAGTTGGATAATGGCCTTTTTGGACCTAGATCTTATGCCCTTACTTATACGTTGAACAACATAAAAAGATTTTCTCGCCACTGTGGCCATGTCATGGTCAAAGGTAAGGCTACTTATCTATGTGCACACTTGGATCCATAACCACTGTGTCAACTCTTAGGGGAGTATTGTCAACATGGTAAATAGCCAGGATGGTTGACTTCCCAAAGGGTATAATTATGCATTTCTTAACACTGAGTTTGAGACCATGGTTTTGGTACCATTTTCTAGTTAGAGATAGGCCTTTTTGAAGAATGCTAGAGTCTACAGGGGAGTTGATGATAGCCCCCAGCTTGTAATCATCTGTAAACGTAGTCAACCATAAACATTCAGCATTTGTTTCCACTTCATAGAAATAGATGCCAAAATGGAGCAGGCCCAGTACCAAGCCTTGGGGGAACCCTGCTAGTGACAGGCCTCTTGGTAGAGGTAGCCTTGTCTATTTTGACCTCCTAATTCCTATCAGTGAGCCAGTTGGCTATCCAGTGGGTGATAAAATGGTTTATACCTAATTTAGTGAACTTGCTATAATGACTTGGTGGAGTATTGTATTAAAAGCCTTGGCCAGGTCAAGATAAGCACTCATCTTTTGCTTTGGTGACCTTTTCAGAGAAGTAAACCAGATTTAATAGGCATGACCTTCCCTTAACAAAGCTGAACTGTGATGAGTTCAACATTTACAGGTTACCTCTGTCCTCATTTATCATGGGTTGGGAGGATGGCATAATGGGTTGGGAGGTTGGCATAATGGTTATGGTATTTACCTTACAGATAAAAGGTGGACAATTTGATTCTTACATGGGGTAATTAGCGAGGCTTAAAATGGCCCACAGGGGCAGTTAGTCTAGTATTAAACTATACCCATATTTAATTCTTTTCATAGCCTTACATATGAGGCTGGTCAGATATATGGGTCTGTAGTTATCTGGATTGGTGGTGGGACATCCTTTCTGCAGGGGAATGACTGCAATCATTTTCTGTTCCTAGGGTATGAAACCTGACTGTAGGCTCCAGTTGAAAAGTAATTCAAGTGGACCAGAGAAGTCATGTTTCATGCTATTTAGTAAGAATCCTGGGATGTTATCAAGGCCCATTAGTGCAGTGTTTTTGGCTTTGGGAAATGCATTGAAGACCTGTTCCATAGTAATGGTTGGAGGGATTGTGATATGTGGTATTTCCTTTGGACTATCGGGTAGGGGTGGGGGAGAAATTTGAGCTGAACCTATTAGCCAAAAGGCTTACAATGGTTTCTCTGTTTTTTTTTAATTCTCCAAATCTTTTGGGTTTCTAATACCATCATGGGACTGGATCCCATTCCTAAGTCAAATTACGATTAAAGTTCATGAAATTAGTTTGGTTTCAATCTTCGATGTCAGCCAAAAGTGCTCTTTGGAGCACCAGCAATATGCCCAGTAATGACTCCTTCTGCAGTTTGTATGGAGTTACATGTATTGGTAACATATCTAAATATGGCTATAGATTCTTTTTTAGAAGACCCATTGATTCTACTACTATTGGAAATGTATGAGTATCTTTCTTCCACATTGCTCTTGTTTCTGCCTGCAAATCTTCATATTTTATGACTTTGTGTCTCTCTCTATGCAAGACACTGTAGTCACTGGGTGTAGCGATTTCAATGATCAGTGCTACTTTTGTCTTCTTTTCATGGACCACTATATCTGGTTATCTCGCATCGCTCTTTTGAACTGTTGGTAATGGGAGATCCCATGTGATGTAGGCATCATCAATTTATATTATGTTTCCAGTGTTTTTCAGCCATTTCAATACCATAATGTTTTCACAATCCCCAGTGCAGCAGTCTTGCCACATTATTGTGCCTTTCAGCATACAGTCCTTCTATTAGTATGTCACAAGCAGCAACAAAGTGTGCATCTGTTTCCAGTTCTGTTTCACAAAACCTACATTTGTCTGTTTCTCCCACATAGTCAATGGACTTTGTAAACCAATGTGTACATAGCCCATTATCTTGGGCCACCAATATTAACCTTTCTTCTTTTGGTTTGAATTCACTTCTCCTTAACCATTCCTACATTTGATCCTGATCAACATGAGGTTCTTCCAGAAGTTTTCTATGCCTGCAACTATATTTATGCATTTTCCACATTTCTAGTCGTTCATTTGATCCTTTCCTTATATTCTTTCTTTTGTTTTTTGGCACATTCAGTTGCTGCCTGATTTTTATCTACTTATGATTTGATTTCCATTCCTGCTTGGCTCTTATATGCTTCTTCTAGACTAAGCAGGGAAGTCATCTTAGATTTATTCTCCTCATGTTTCAAAACTTTCACTACATTTGTGTCTTGTGAGATCAGCAGATATGTGTGCAGTCCCATGCTTGCAGATCTATACATGTAATGAATTTCAAGGAGGCTCATCCCTCCTTCGTAACGGGGAATATATAATCTTAGTATGCACTGATTTTTATAAATCAATTGGTGAGCAAGAAGCATCCTTCTTTTTTAGGGGTCTAATCTATTCAACACATTTTGGGGCCAGTCAATCACTCCAAAACTGTAAGTTAGGAAAGGAAGAGCAAATTGGTTTATAACTTGAATTTTATTTCTATGTCAGAGCTGTTTTCAGGATTGATTTATGTCCTCTAAAATATTCCTTACTAAGTTTTATTCACATGTGTTCATGTTTTCTTTTTGATCCTTCATCAGTTCCGAAATATTTATACACTCCCTCTTGCTTAAGTTCTTTTATATCACATTCTTGCCCCAAACTGATGTTTTCTTGGTGCTGCAGTTTTCCTGATTTAAAGGTTGCTTTTGCACCTTTATCAAGACCAAATGACATTCTTATATCATGTGAAAAAGTTTTGACTACTTGCAGGTATGCTTTCAATTCCTCATCTGATGAGCTATACAGTTTTAAATCACTGACAAAGAAAAGATGTGAGGTCTTTACACTTTGTTTTCTAGGAGCCAGATTATATCCATGGCTTAATCTGTTAAATATACAGCTTAAAGGGTTAAGGGCAAGACAGAATAGCAGCGGTGACATGGAGTCACCCTGGAATATCCCCCTTTGAATTTTTTATCCCTGGAATAATACTTTGTCCTTTATCATGGCTTAAATGCAAGTGGTTTGCCACTCTTTCATTGTCACTGTAATGTTGCTGATCAGTGTAGGATGCATTTTATACATTTTTATGCAGTCTTCTATCCATGAATGTGGGATACTCTGAAATGCTTTTTTGTAGTCAATCCATGTCATACTTAGATTATTCCCCTTTTAACAGTTCTCCATCATGACTTTATTAATAACAGATGATCTTTTGTTCCATATGACTTTCTTTTATTACCCTTTTGTTCTATTGCCATGATTAAATTTTCTTCTAAATGATAAACTCTGTCATTATCAAGTTTATACTTCGTTGGAAGGCAAGTTATTTCTCTATAATTTTTTGGATAACTTGCAGGTTCACTCTTAAGTAGGAATATTGTTTTTCCTGTTGTTAACCAGGTTGGTGTCTGTTTGGGGTGGACATATAAATAGTTTTTATTCATGGATAAATCTTCTTGCAAAGATGTTAATACTTTTAACCAGAAGTTAGGTACTGCATCTGAGCCTGGGGTTTTCCATTTGGAGGCTTTTCTTAACTTTATCTCAATCTCTCTGGCTGTTACCTCATCCCATTTCATATCCTGTACCTTTGAACTTCTTAATCTTTCTTTTACTTCTGCTATTCATTTAGCATCTTTGTTATGTTCCACATAATCTTCATAGATACTTCTCCAAAATGTATTTATTTCTTCTTTTTTGGGTGGTCTTTCAATTCCTTTTGCCTTGTTTCCCAATTCTCTATAGAACTTTTTGTCATCAATAAATTGCTTATTTTGTACTTTTCCTTTATATTTATCTGTGTATCTTCTAAGTGCATCTTTTAAGTTTTTCTGCCTATGCTGGGATTTTTACTTTATTATTTGCAAGAGTGCAAGATAGATCCTGATCTGTTATTATACTGTGCATTGCTTTTATCACATATATCTTTCTGAGTATTGTTATTGATCTGTTACCTTTTCTATATTCTTCCAACAGTGATGCTTCTTGTCTGATTTGCTTTATAGTTTTCTCTGTTCAATACTTCGATGATGATATTCAATTTTTCCCCTTCTTTTCCCTTACTACCCTGTGTTCTTGTGGTAGAGTTTTATCTGATATAAATTTAACTGCACATTAATATATCCTGTTTATTTCTGTTATATTGCATGGGACTCCATGGACAGTCTTAATTACTGTGCTCATTTGTTTTATCAAACTTCTGACTTTTTGGGTTTTATTGACCTTTTACAATCTATTTCATGGTTTGATCTTAATATGTCTATCTGTCTCGAAGCAGCTCTTCTCTTAGTTCATTTTCTTCTAAAATAAGGGCACATTCTTTGTTCTCCATTTAGTGTGGGCATTCTATAGGGAGTTCTATAGCATCTTCCTGTGGCACATTCTCTTCAATTTCATCCTGTGTTATCCGTTGTTCTGTCATATTGGAACTCACTGGTCTATCACTTCTCAACAGTGCAGAAGAGCTGCCAGGTTTTCTGTTCCTTCCCTTGTCCAGCTTCAAATGAATGCTTATATCAGTTTTCTGTGGAAGGCTCCAAAATATCTTGATATGGCAACTGCCTAGTTGCTTCCCATTCAACTCGTTTCTCCTTAATTTGGATGTCTATTGCTCTAGCCTGCTGTGGTGCTTTCTGGGTTAGATTGTCTACACTGTATCCTTCACATTGCAGCTACTCCATAACTTCAGTTTCTGTTTCTTTAATTTCTCCACTACTAATCTTCTTTTCTACATTTCTTCTTTGTCTTCTTATTTTTTTGTATTGTAAAGTTTCCCATGTCTGGATTCTTTTGCCTATACTTCTCTTCAAATATCTTGTTGCTGCTGTTTTTGTATTGATTAATTTATTACACCATATTAAATCTCTTTTTTCTTTCCCATGTCCATATTTCCTTTTCAGATGTCTCATGATCTTCCTGTTTCTTCTTACTTTGCGGAATCGTTCCATCATGCAGTGATGTAACCTGTGTTAGGCTTTCTACACCAAATCCTTCACTTCTCAGGCATTCCATAACTTCAGCTTCTATTTTTTAACTTCTACTTTACTAATTTTCTTTTCTACATTTACTCTTTATAGTATTATTTTTTTATTGTGAAATTTGCCATGTTTGGATGCCTTTGCCTGTATCTCCCTTCAGATATCTTTGAGGCTGCCTTTTTTGTATTGATTAATTTAGCTTTCGACTTTGCATAAATATTGCAGCGCATCAGATCTCTCTTTCTTTCCCATGTCCATACTTTTTTAGTATACTTTTCAAAACTCTCTAGGTTTTTTTTTTTGTTTTCACATTTCCTTAAATGCTTCTTTTTCCAAACAGGTCAAAGTTTCTCGGTCTATATAATGTTTTTCAAAAATCTGTTGTATTAATGAACACAGATTTTTATTGAGGCTTCTGCCAGTTTTTCTTGTCAAGGTATTTTTCTTTTCCCTAATTTCTTTCTTAATCTTTTTGTATATCTTATGTCTGGAAATTCTGGGCTTTTTGCATAATAATAACAATACATAATTTCTTTTTTATCCTCAATAGTCCACTTTACCGTCTTTATGGCTCTTCTTTGGCCTATCAGTTTTTGTGATTTTTGTGGACTGCTACTTCCTTCTACAATGGGGGGCATCTTCCTTCTGGGCCTGGCCTAGTCCCATTGTAGAAATGTTTGCGTATTTTGAGGATTCTACACAGTCATTTTTTTTTCAGTCTTGGCACCAGTGCACCTACCAGGATTGGACCCTTTTTTATCCTGGGTCTTCTGCACCCAACTATCTTGTTTTATTTTTGACCTACTTCTGTCCATGATATATACTATATAAAATGGTTCTGTGTGGGTGATACCATTTGCAATAAGTTCTGACCATTGTTACGTATTTCCTTTGAGGCTATGAACATAGCTGTAGAAAACTTTGTGCTCTGCCTGAGAAGCTGTTTTTTTCTTTATATCTAGTCTTTGAAGTATTAATTAACTGTCTTACCTGCCTGTTTAGATTGGTCAGGGTTTTTTTGGTATGTATGGCTTTGTTCCTCCTATGCTTGGCCAAACTTTTTTTCATTTTTTTGTGTAACCGAATGATATTGTTATTCCACCAGTGTGGTTTGTCTTTTGAGTTTGTCTTTGCCTTAATATGAGTGGGCACAGCTCTCTCTAAACAGCTGTCAATATGGCTGTACAGAGATTTTTGTAAATAGCTCAGCATATGCTATGGTGTTTACTGGGTTTGAAGGTGCTTGGAATATAGCCAGGATGTTGCTTAGTGGAGAGATATTAGCTCTGTAATAGTTCCTAAATGTTTTTGGTCTCATTGGGTCCCCGGATTTAATTTGTATTTCAAGCAATACTGCCTTATGGTCAGATCTGATGAGTAATGACATTACATTGGATGAGGAATATTGCTCCCCCATGTTTATGACTACAAGGTCAAGGATGTTTGTACCCCTGGCAGGAAAATGGACCAACTGTTCCAGGATGACCCCATCTTGATGCTGTATCCAAAAGAGGTGCTATCTATTTTAAAGGAGGCAAAAAAGCACAACACCAGAAAATCATACATTGCAAAATGGAAAAGATTTTTCACAGGGTGTCATGGCCAACATACTATCCCAGCTCTAGCAGACATCAAATCAGTACTGCTTTATCTATCACACCTGTTTGGACAGGGTCTTTCTTATTCCAGCATAAAGGTTCATGCCTCTGCAATCTCAACTTGCTTGCAGATTATTCCACTGCTTTTCTCTCATGCCGCATGAAACTGATTCTAAAAGGGGTGATTCACTTAAGACCTCCCAGAAGGGACCCCATTCCAGCATGAGATCTAGACTATGTATTAGAAAACCTAACTATGCCCCCCTTTGAGATAGCTGTTACTGCTCCTCTCAAGATGCTAAGCAGGAGACCACCTTCCTTACAGCTGTTACATCAGTTACAAGAGTCTCTGCCCTGCAAGCTCTTGTGTGTACAGAGCCATTTATTGTTTTCCACAAGGATAGAGTAACTCTCAGAACAAACTCATCATACTTGTCCAAGGTAGTTTCAGAAATTAATCTTAACCAGGCAATCCATATGCCAGTCTTTTTCCAAACCCACAGAACAAAGCAGAAGGAATCCTTCACTCCCTGGATGTCCACAGAGAAATCTGTTACTACCCAGACAGAAGAAAAGGTATAGACAGGGCAGACCAGTTACTGGTATCCTTTGCAGAAGAAAAACAAGGCAAGCTCATTTCAAAACAAGCCATTTTCAAATGGATTGGAAACTAGCGAAAAAGGCAAAGAAAGTTGCAGGTAAACCAGCAGTCTTTATTCCAACAATAGGAACTCACGAAATACCAACGGACTGCAAACCAGCATTAACATTAAAATAAAGCGCTTTTCATCCTGCTCACTAGCAGGACTTCTTCAGATAAAAAGTATCATAAAATTTCATCATTAAATAATGAATGAATGAATGGGCATTGCGTTGCTCACTATAATACATAAATTGTAATGCATAATACATATATTTACAACAAGTTTCTTCCTCTCTGTAAAATAAAAGACAAATAACTAAATGAAAAATCTCATTATTAGCAATAGTACAACCAGAAACTGAAGTTTGTTAAAGTCTAAAACAAGGAATTGCCACAGTGATATTACACCAACTAAACAGCTAGACACTTGCAAGCAAACATGTCAAGGATTTACAGATATGAATAATACAAAAGCTGTATATGAAAAAATGATAAATAATACTTTTATGAACCTAGTATCATACATTTAAGAGGTTTTTTTAGAGTTTTTTTATTTTTATTTAAATTTCTTAAATGCATAGACCTACAAATATACCCAAGTCCTACTTCTCTAATGAAAACTATAACTCTAATTTTAATTTTAATTTTAGTTTTAATTTTAATTTTAATTTTTGTCTTTTCATTTTTAATGTTTAATATTTGAATGCTTGGTGTTAAATAATTGCCTTATTACTATTACATTTTCTTTTCTCCAAAGGGTAACAAGAGTGTTAAATGTAGATGTTTATAGTATACTAGCATTTCAAATTCCTAAGCTTAAGTATACATGCCAAAGATACTACCTCGTTCAAACCTGGATTGAAACAAGATCCAGTACGAAGCTACCAACACAATTCAAGCTGTTCTAACAGTAAAAATGAAGGTCCACCTCTATTATCATCAAATACTGAATCAATGGCTCTAAATAAGAAAGAATGATGTGGATTCTACCCTATGTGTCTTGCCAGAGCATTGTCTAAGCTTTTATTTCTAATTTGATACAAATGCTCGTAAACACATTCTTTCAACTTACGATTGGTTTTACCGATGTAGAAAGCAGTACAACCTGAGCATTGAGCTACGTAGACAACAGATTTAGACTGGCAAGTAAACCTGGAAATGGTCTTTTTAAATAGTATTTCTAATGGTTACCTCTCTGCCTGTACTCATGTGCTTACAGTAGTTGCACATTTGGCATTTATACATACTGAATTTTGAATTTAAAGCTGGTTTGTTAACCTCTAATAGACTTTTCAAATTGGTACCACGCTTATGTGTAATTCAAGAATTGTTCTCAAACCTGTCAGAAATATGAGCATCTCTCCTAATTATTTCCCAATTTTTATAAAGGATATACTTAATCTCCTTAGCATCACTACTAAAAGGGGTTATCAGCCTATTTGTGTATTCATATTTATCAGAATGACTGAAATGAATTGTTCCAGTATTATTAAAACTCAAACTAAAAATTGGCCTGTATAGGCCTTGTTTTCATCACAAACCATGTCTATCAAGTCCTCAGGGTAACCCCTTTTAAGAAATATATCCTTCAATTTTTGACTTTCATATAAAAAGTCTGATTCAAGTGTAACTATATGCGCAGCTCTCACAAATTGTTCCTTGACAACTGACTTTTTCTGGTGCCAAGGGTGACAGCTGCTGTAATGGAGAAAAAAAATGGAGTATGTATGTTTTCTATAGATTTTAGAAACATATGAATTTTTTGTTACATCTTTACTCAAATCTACATCCAGATAGGAAATCCGTTCTGTGTCAGAGGCAAATGTGAAAGAAAGGAAGCTTGTGCTATTAAAATAATCCACCAATGCTATTGCATCATCCCTATCACCATTAAGTAGTATAAAAACATTGTCAAGGAAGAATGTATAAAAATAAATCTGTTTCTTTATATCAGGTTTGTTGAAATTAAACTCTTGCTCCCATGGTGCCATGACCAAATTTGCATGGCTAGCTCCACACGGAGACCCCATTGCCACTCCTGTTTTTTGAATGAAGCATTTTTTGTTAAATGTGATGTAATTGTTGTTCAAAATAACATCCATCATTTCCTCTATTAAATTTACTTCCTCTAATGGTGCTCCCTTAGCCCTCAGTAGCCTACTGGTCCATTCAATCCCTTCAACGTGTGGGATTGAAGAGTAAAGGTCCTGGACATCAATTGTTAAAACAATTCAAAGATTGGCTATAGTCCAAATTGTTAATTTGGGCTAAAAATGTCCAAGAATCTTTACAAATTTGCTGTTCTTGGGTCACATGTTTTTTAAGGGTTTCATCTACCCATTTCACCCAAGGATATGTTAAACTAGACCTTGCATCTACTGATGGTCTCATTGGTGGATTACCTATGTTTTTGTATAATTTGGGAACACCAAAGAGAATAGGGGTTTGAGGGGCTGGCATGCTAAAATACTTAAAAAGGTCAGAGGGAATCCTAGTTTCCAAAAACATCTCATATAAATGTGATTTAATTTTAGAACAAGTTTGATTTAATTAATTGCGTGATACAAGCTGATAAGTAGAACTATTGACTATATTTTCCATTTCATTTGTATAGTCTTCAATGTTCATTACTACTAACCCACCACCCTTATCTGGTGACATAATCCAAACAGGAGCCTGCTGGATTAAATACAACAAGTCACGTTGTTCTTTAGAAATGTTAGAGGGGGAATGAAACTTTTTGTTACATCTTGATCTAGATGAGTTGGAAAAATCCAACTCACATGTTTGTTCAAACAATTGTAACGTGGGGTGAAGGGGGATAAAAATGTACTAGATGTATGTGAAATACTTCTCTGTATGTTTACGTTGTCAACAAACATTAATGACAAATTTAACATTCTAACATACAATTTTAAATCAATTAATATTTTTGCCAGGTCTACCCTTCTAGATGGAATCAAAGTGTTCCCCTTTGCTAACAGTTCGACCAAAGATGGGTCAATAACAATGTCCGTATAGTTGTAGATTTTAAAATTCTTATCCTTATACTAGCGTTTCAAACCTAGACAATTATTTAACACCAAACATTCAAATATTAAACATTAAAAATGAAAAGACAAAAATTTAAATTAAAATTAAAATTAAAATTAGAGTTATAGTATGCATTTAAGAAATTTAAATATAAATAAAAATAAAAAACTCTAAAAAACTCTTAAATGTATGATACTAGGTTCATAAAAGTATTATTTATCATTTTTTCATATACAGCTTTTGTATTATTCATATCTGTAAATCCTTGACATGTCTGCTTGCAAGTGTCTAGCTGTTTAGTTGGTGGAAGAAATTTTTGTAAATATATGTATTATGCATTACAATTTATGTATTATAGTGAGCAACGCTCCTTTAAGTTAATTGAGTGAAGCTTGTGTTGTACGCAATGCCCATTCATTCATTCATTATTTAATGATGAAATTTTATGATACTTTTTATCTGAAGAAGTCCTGCTAGTGAGCAGGATGAAAAGCGCTTTATTTTAATGTTAATGCTGGTTTGCTGTCCGTTGGTATTTCGTGAGTTCCTATTGTTGGAATAAAGACTGTTGGTTTACCTGCGACTTTCTTTGCCTTTTTCGCTAGTTCGTTTATTTTCATTTTCAGCGGATTGGAAACTACATCAGGTTCTGTTACACTCACTATGAAAAGTTTTTACCTGTCTACATTACAGCCCATTCCACCGGGCATGGGGCAACTACCACTGCTTTCCTTTAGGCAGTTTCAACCCAAACCATCTTAGACGCAGTTACTTAGAACTCCGTCAACACTTTTACTAAACACCATAACTTAGGACAGATCTACAGGGCTAGGGCAAGGTTCACCTCTGCCATCCTGCAAAATATTACTCCCTAATCCTATAATACTCAGCTCCTCTCACAGAGTAGCTTTGGGAATCTTCCCATGGTTCAGTACTGCAGTGCTGACTACAAAGAACATAGTACAGTTGTGTCCCACTGACTATAACTCTGAATATTCAAGTAGATCAGTGTTGCAGTACATGTTCACACCCTCCAATGCCTCAGATTTGTAGGGGTCATTTATCTTACTATTTCTATATATATCTCTTTGGCTCACCCCAAGTATAGTTAGAGTTCTTACTCATTTGCATTCTCAACCAAAACCAGACACCTAGGGAAATTGTGCTGTCCGCAGACATCAAACTGCTTTTCCTTGGCTTAGAAAGACCTGAAAATGGTGTCAATGGATGCCATTCTTATACCCTGATGCCAGAATGTCCTCACTGAGTATCTGTTGGCTTGGGGTGATGCTAAGACTCCAGAAATTGGGCTGATCACAGGCTTCTGCATGACAGGAAGACCCAAGGATCAGTACTGCAACATTGATATATTCAAACATATACAATTATGGTAAGTGGGACATAACTGTACTCTATTTATTTACTTTATAATGGCCTTTTTTAGCAGATTGCAATTTATATCTTTCTTGAGGGACTCTGTGGACTTATAATCCACTACTCACTCTAGTATCCATTTGTGAAATAATCATTTAGTTAAACATTCTTCCTGGTGAGTAAGTTGAACTGCTAGACATGTATCCTCTTCTATGCCTGCCTACCTTCTTCAGCTGTATGCCATTACACCATCTACTGTGTCTTATTTATTTATCTATTTATTTTTGGTTCATATAATTTTTTTTTACTCAAAGAACGAGAAAATTGGTATCCTTACCGCCATGGTAAAGCGGAGACTGGGGTACAGAATGAGAGCAACTGCATCAGGCCAGCCAAGAAGATTTAATGATACAGAGAGATGCTCCACTGCCAAGGCAAACCAGCAGTGTGCAGGTAAATGAGTCCTGCTTATTGCCTATTCATTGCATGAATCTCATTTTTTTGTTTTTTTTCTTTTTTTTTTCTTAAGAATTTCAGGCAAAATCAAAAATAAAGGTGGACATAAGCTCAAAATCAAGGACAATTTTTAAACATTACTCTAATTCACTTAAAAAGTTAATAGAATAAAATATTTTGCATTAACATGCATTTAATGACCAACACAAAGTAAGAAACTCTAATGTTGGGCATTACTGACAGAATGTAATCCTCAGTGATTTACCAAAAAAAAAAAAAAATCATGAGAGGACAAAATAGAATTGGAAGTAAAATCAGGAATAATTGAGTAGTATGATTTAATCCTTGCCATCTACATCGAGCAGAATGATAGCTGAATAATTTTAGACATTACATGCCTGATGGCATCATCAACATCATCATCATTACCGCCTTCAACACCCTTTATCCCATTTTTCATTACCACTCTCCTACCTTCTTCACCAGTCATTCCTGACTTTTGCAGGCTTTCTCTCCCACAGTCCATTCATCTCTTTGCTGGATGCCATCATTTTCTTTTGTGTTCTGCCTGTATCTTCAAAATCATCTTCTACTATCTAGCACATGTGCCAAACCTACCATAATCTGTTCTCTTTGACCTTCTTTGCTTATGCTCTAATGTTGTCAGTTCCTCATCTGTTCCGCAGTTTGCATCCTGCCGCCCACTACGGACACTTCATCTTCATCACCACCCACTAAAGACCTTCATCTTCATCACCTCTAGCTTCCTCAACTACTCTGCCTTCTCTGCCCAGGCTTGTACACCACACAGAAGAACTAGTCACACCACTATTTTGTGCACCTCACTTTTCAGCTTTTTGGCATTCTTATGTTACACACTATTCCTGAAGTTCTGTGCCAGATGACTGCAGCCTCTCTGATTTTAGCTTTAACCTTATCATTCTGACGTCTCTTCTCAACTATCCCTCACAGATACTTGAAAATGTTAACCTGTTCCACTATTTCCCCTGTCTTTCTCAAATGTCAACTTCTTCTGCCACACCCTCTATTTGTTCCCATGACAACTGTCTTGTCTGTGGCCAGTTTCATCCCGTGTACCTTCATCTGCATAGAGCAGCTTTGTTGTTCTGTCCTGTCTTTCCTGTTTGCTAATGTGGTCCATCACCAGTGTGAACAGCAGTGGGCTCACAACTGAACCCTGATGCTCACCCACTCCTACTGGGAAATGCTCTTTGAGTCCAAACACTGTTTTTATTAGTGCCACTGGATTCTTGTGCATAGCCTGCACAAATTCTACTAATGTTTCTGGGACTTTGAACCATTGTAGAGTTGCTCAAATCAGCTTTTTGGGATCTTGTGATATACTCTCTTCATGTCTAGAAATGCCCAGTTGGACTCTTTATCATCTCTAGCTTCTTCTGAGATGTCTGCCTTACTGCAAACATCTAACTGGTTTTGCTACATCTTGATCCGAATCCAGTGTGCTCATTTCCTGTCTTATGTTCTACTATTCTGCATACTCATTTATCAGTCACCCTCTCCAGAACTTTCATGCAGTGTTACAGAAGTTTGATGGTTCTATACTGCCCACAGCTGTGAATGTCTCTTTGTTCTTGCACACTGGCACTGGAATGCTTATTGACAGTAATTTGTGATGTGCCTTTCTCTACACACAGCAGAGTTCTCACAGGAGCCATTTACCCCCTAAATTACCAACATCTTCATTATATCTGTCATGACGTCATCTGAGTCAGCGGTTTTCCCTGATTTTATTTCTTTAATGTTGTTCTTAATTCTTCTAGGGTGGGCTTCTCTTCGTTTATCTTCTTCTGTTTCCTCTTCTTCTTCTTTTATTCTAGGCTGGAGCTAGGGCAAAAAACTGCTGTGGGTTTTTCTTCATTGAGAATTTTCTGGATGTTCTCTTTCCGTATGTCTTTGATATCCTGTGAACTGATGAACAGGCTGTTACTAACATCCATTAAAAATGATGTCCAATGACTATCTTCTTTATCTTGCTGTCTTTACCTTGCAACCTGATTGAGCTTCTTTGTACCATCTGCTGAGCCACTTGCCTGAAGCTCATAGATGGCCTCTGATTCTAATGTTTTGTTATTTGCTACTGTGATGCCCTCTTAGTCTCTTTGTTACTAAGGTAGTATTCCTTTTTAGCTTGGGCCATCTTTTGACTTCCACATTTTCCAGTACTCTTTCATTTTATATATATATATATGTATATAGATATATATATATATATATATATATATATATATATATATATATATATATAGGTGTGTGTGTGTGTGTGTGTGTGTGTGTGTGTGTGTGTGTGTGTGTGATAGGCCATATACTGCATGAAAATAACAATGGAAACATTATGTTTTGTTTTCATTTCTATTTGATGTATTTAGCATATAAGTTAATATCTTTAAGTTACAAATACAAGGTACAGGGTTTGATTCTGATTTCAGTGCATTGGCTAAGCTTAAAATTGCCCTTCAGGACAGTTAGTTTAGTATTCACCTATGAACCAATTACTAAATGTGTACTTATGCCACTTTGTAAAAATGTCAAGTTTAATTTGTGTTTTTCGGCTTTTCCCGGTTAGGGGTCGCCACAGCTGAACTCCGTCCGCTAATGATTGGCAGTAGATTTTTTACGTACTGGCTTGCCAGGCCTAACGCACAACCTTCAACAAAGGAACGCCCATTCACGCATGTTGCTACACAGAAGAAAAATGAGCTATCATAGGTAATCCATGTTGTGCAAATGGACACTGGCTATGTACCTTTGGAATAAAATTGCAGTGCATTATGCCAGCGACATCATGAAATATCAAAACTGCATGCAAGACACCACTGGAAGTAAGATACAATGCACTTTGCTAATGACATCATGAAATATCACTGATTGCTATTTAATATACTACTACTACTAAGGTTAGCATTTGAATGTAAGGACTATTAAAAATCCTTTAGCTATCTGAAGAAACTAAAAAAAAAAAAATTACCCAGCAGTGCTCTGAACTTATTTATAATAGTATCATCTACATTGATGCAATAGACATTGCCAGTATACTGGCAACAAATTAAGTGTGAATTTTACCACAGAGATGAGTATCCGAAGCAGACTTATCCCTGAATCTCTCAGACCTCTCCAGTAACTACTGAACATGTACTGAAGGTACTGGGGTCTGAATGGAGAGATGATAAGTCAGCAAGCAAAGGAGAGTAGTATTGCTGAAATAGAATTCCTCCTCAACTTTTAGTGAACACCTTTACAAGGTGGACTGCTCTTTCTACCTTTACCTGTCTCTGTCTCTCCCACCCTGCATTTTCTTGCTCACACCCTCATGTTCTGCCAATAGCTCCCTGCCTGCTGCTTGCCTCCTGGTCCATCTCTGTACTCTTTCTGCCAGTCAGACCCGCTCTCCTCCTTACCCTTACTCCCCTGAACTAGTTAAACTTGCTTGTCGTTTACTCTCCTACCTTTCCCCACTGTCTCTCACCTGCTTGTTAGATTGTTTCTGTTGGTGTTCACCTTTTCCTGGTGTAGCCCAGCTCTGTTCACCCTTGCTACTCTCAGGCTCACTTCGGTCCTCTATTCTACCCCCTTTCCTACCCACCCCTATCCTTCTTAAATTTATAGGTGATAGACACTCCATTTCCCTTCCTGCAATCCAAACCCCACTTCCTCCTCACAGCCACTCCCACATACATTAAACCACTCCCTTCCTACAAAATTAAAAACTACTTCACTACCTCCTCTCTGACACTCCCACAAACACACACCCACTCTATACATACTTAACTGTATTACCAATATTTCCCTTACTTCCCCATCCTGACTCCTGGCCGTCCAGTCCTCACAATGCACCACATCTACATTACCATCCCACTTTTAACCCTTCTCACCTTCTCAACCTCATACCACAGTAATCTCTCTCACTCATATATGCATCCTATCACTAGCAACTATAATTCATTCCCTACCCTCCATTCATTTGTAATCGCCCCATCTCTCTACAACATCTCCAACTTCTGCTTCCATAAACATATTATTCATCAGTACACCTCCATAACCAACAAACAAAAACATAAGCTCTACACTCTCTGTTACTTACATACTTCTCACAATGCATCTTTTAGCAACCTGCTGATATCAGGAGACATTCACCCTAACCCCAGCCCACTTACACCTTGTCCTAATACCACTCTCAAAAAGTCTTCCCCCACTTCTTCATCCTGTCACCCACTCAATTCCGCACCCTCTCACCCACCTCACACACCAGACCCTAATAGCTCTGCCAACTCTCATCTCAAACACCTACCTATCTACTCCCTAAATATTCAAAGCCTTGTAAACAAGACCACTGATCTTCACGCCTGGATTGCCCATACCTCCCCCGATATCTTAACCCTATCAGAGACCTGGCTAAAACTCCATATCAGTAACAAAGAAATATTACCACCTGGTTATGATATCTACCGTAATGATAGACTCCTCAAAAAAGGCAGCAGAGTTGCCATTCCCTACACAAATAATATTAAACTCTCACCTGTAACCATCACTATTCCTAACTTCCACCCAGCTGAACTACTTATTCTTAACTGCCACCTAAATTCCCATAAAAGATTTGCCATTACCTCCATATATATTCCTCCAGGAAATAATATTCCCACCCTTGAGCTTATTCCGTCCTGGCTGTCCCAAAACATAAACTATGAAACAGTCATACTTGGGGATGTCAATATTGACTGGTTAAAACTTTCATCAGACTCCATACAACTCTGCATTAACTTACACAGATTCCTTCAACTTATTACATCCCCCACACACATGAACAACACCTCATCTACTTATCCTATACTAGACTGGATGCTTATAAACAGCCCACACCTCTACCACAACCCCTACACCCAATCTGACAGCTTAAGTGATCATTTTCCCACCTACATCCAAAGATACTCTCTCCAGTCACCCAAATCTTAATCCTATCACGAATGTCGCAAACTCTCTAACTTTAATGCCATCTCTTTTAACTCCACTCTTGCTAGCATAAACTGGTCCTTTCTTCAGCAACACCCCCTCAATGATGCTGTTCTTGCATTTAATAATTTTTTTCTAGACATCCTTAACTCACTAGCCCCTAATCAGAAAATCAGAACTAAAGCCAACTATGCCTCCTGGCTCTCCGAAGAAACTCAAGCTCTTATGCACAAAAGATATAGTGTTGGAAATCCTGGGCTAAAACCAAAACTCCTGTCTTCTTCCACAATTATAAAGAGCTACGTAACCTCACCAAGAAACTAGTCAATAAGGATAAAAATTCCTTCTACAACTCACCCCAATTTGACCGAAAATCTAACCCACAAAAATTCTAGGACTCCCTAAACAAGATCCTCCACCCCAGCAACCTTTCCACCCCCTCCCCATTCCCTTACAATACCCCACTAGAAACTGCTACCCTACTCAATAATTACTTTACTTTTACCATCCAAAAGCTAACACAAACAAATCTTAAACTCTAACCCTTCTCCAACCACCCCTACTCAAACAAACAATACACTGTTCTCCCTGAAACCCATCCCCACAACCTACGTTTTTACTAGTGTCACTGAATTCTTGTGCATAGCCTGCACAAATTATACTAATGTTTCTGGGCCTTTGAACCATTGCAAGACAGCTCAAAGCAGCTTTTTGGTATCTTGTGATATACTTTCTCCATGTATAGAAATGCCCAGTTGGACTCTTTCTCATCTCTATCTTCTTCTGAGAGTTCTGTCTTACTGCAAGCATCTTATTAATTAGTTTTGCTACATCTTGATCTGAATCCAGTGTGCTCATTTCCCATCTTACGTTCTACTATTCTGCATGCTTATTTATCAATCACCCTCTCCAGAGCTTTCATGCAGTGTTACAGAAGTTTGATGCTTCTATACTGCCCACAGCTGTGAATGGCCCTTTGTTCTTGCACACTGGCACTGGAATGCTTTTTGACCAGTAATTTGTGATGTGCCTTTCTCTACACACAGCAGAGTTCTCACAGGAACCATTTACCCCCTAACTTACCAACATCTTCATTACATCTGTCATGACCTCATCTGAGTCAGCTGCTTTCCCTGATTTCATTTTTTTAATGTTGTTCTTAATTCTTCTAGGGTGGGTTTTTCTTCTTTATCCTCTTCTGTTTCTTCTTCTTCTTTATTTTTAGGCTGGAGCCAGTGCAGCCAGCACAGTTGCTGGGGGTCTTTTTCATTTGAATTTTCTGGATGCTCTCTTTCCATATGCCTTTGATATCCTGTGAACTGATGAACAGGCTGTTACTGGCATCTGTTTCAAATGATCCGATGACTATCGTCTTTATCTTTCTGTCTTTACCTTGCAACCTGATTGAGTTTCTTTGTACCAGCTGCTGAGCCACTTTCCTGAAGTAGTAGAAAGCCTCTGATTCTAATGTTTTATTATTTGCTATTGTGATGCCCTCTTAGTCTCTTTGTTACTAAACTAGTATTCCTTTTTAGCCTGGGCCATCTTCTGACTTCCACATTTTCCGGTACTCTTTCCTTTTGTTATATATATATAGATATATATATATATATATATATATATATATATATATATATATATATATATATCTATGTGTGTGTGTGTGTGAGTGTGTGTGTGTGTGTGTGTGTGTGTGTGTCTGTCTGTCTGTATGTATACATACATACACTGCATGAAAATAATGGAAGCATTATGCTTTGTTCTCATTTCTATTTGATGGATTTAGCATATTGGTTATGATCTTCAAGTTACAGACACAAGGTACAGGGTTTGATTCTGATTTTCAGTGCATTGGCTAAGCTTAAAATTGCCCTTCAGGACAGTTAGCTTAGTATTCACCTATGAACCCATTACTAAATGTGTACTTATGTCACTTTTTAAAAAATGCCATGTTTAATAAAGATGATAAAAAGAGCTATGATAGGTAACCCATGTTGTGCAAATGGACATGGCTATGTACCTTTGGAAGAAAAATGCAGTGCATTATGCCAGCGACATCATGAAATATCAGAACTGCACATAAGGCACCACTAGAAGTAAGATACAATGCACTTTGCTAATGACATCATGAAATATCACTGATTGCTATTTGATATACTACTACTACTACTAAAGTAACACAGAAACTTAGGTTAGCATTTGAATGTAAGGACTTCTAAAAATCCTTTAGCTGTGTCAGGAAGCTAAAAAAATATCACCTAGCAGTCCTCTGAACTTATTCATAATAGTACCACCTACTCTGATGCAATAGACATTGCCAGTATACTAGCAAACAAATTAAGCGTGAATTTTACCACAGAGATGAATATCCGAAGCAGACTTATCCCTGAATCTCTCAGACCTCTCCAGTAACTACTGAACATATACTGAAGGTACTGGGGTCTGAATGGAGAGATGATAAGTCAGCAAGCAAAGGAGAGTAGTATTGCTGAAATTGAATTTATCCTCAACTTTTGGTGAGTACCTTTATGAGGTGGTCCCTGTTTTTCACAAAAACTCAACAAGAGGACACTGATATATAGACTGTATTTATACAGCATATATCATGGACAGAAGTAGGCCAAAATTTAAAAAGATTGCTGGGTGCACAAGACCCAGGATAAAAAAGTGTCCAATCCTGGTAGGCGCACTGGTGCCAGGACTGAAAAAAATGACAGTGTAAAATCCTCAAAATACAGAAACATTCCTACAATGGGGCCAGGCCAGTCCCAGGGGGAGGATGGCTTCACTGTGGTAGAAGGAAGTAGCAGTACACAAAAATCACCAAAAACTGATAGGCCAAAGAACAGCCATAAATACGACAGAGTGGACTATTGAGGATAAGAAAGAAATTATGTATTGTTACTATTATGCAAAAACTCCACAATTTCCAGACATAAGGTATGCAAAATGACTGGGCGAGAAATTAGAGAAAAGAAAAATACTTCCACAAGAAAAACTGCTAGAAGCTTCAAATAAAAATGTGGGTTCATTAATACAACAGATTTCTGAAAAATAGTATATAGACCAAGACATTTTTATCTGTTTGGAAGAAGAAGCATCTGACGAAGTATGAAAATATAAACAACAAAACCTAGAGGTTTTTGAAAATTACAAAAAATGAAATATGTACATGGGAAAGAAAGAGTGATTTGATATGGTGCAATATTTATGCAAAGGCAAAAGCCAAAGTAATCAATATAAAGAAGGCAGCCCCAAGGATATTTAAAGAGAAATACAGGGAAGGCATTCAGGTATGGAAAATTTCACAATAAAATAAATGTCAGAAAAAGGGAATGTATAAAAGAAGATTAGCAAAATAGAAGTTAAAAAACTAGAAGTTGAAGTTATGGATTGACTGCAAAGTAAAGGATTTGGTATAGAAAGTCTACCACAGACTACATCACAACATGATGGAGTGAGTCCCCAAAGTAAGAAGAAGCAGAAAGATCAAGACACATCTGAAGAAGAAATATGGATCATGCAAAAAGAGCAGCACCAAAGATATTTGAAGAGAAATGCAGACAAAGGAATCCAGACATGGAAAACCTTACAATACAAAAGCTAAGAAGACAAAGAGGAAAAGTATAACGGGAGATCATTAATGGAGAAGTTAAAGAAATAGAAACTGAGGTTATGGAACATCTGCAAAGTGAAGAATTCAATGTAGAAAATCTAATACAGAAAGCACCACATTCAGAATAGACCAATGGACATCAAAATTAAGGGGAAACAAGTGGAACAGGAAGCAATTGATCAGGTGCTATATGAAGATATTTTGGAGACTTCCACAGGAAACCAGTATAAATGTTCACTTGAAGCTGGACAGCAAGAGAAGGAACAGGAAACTGTCTAATCTCTTACGTAGTCAATATTGAAGAGTGATAGGCCAGTGAGTTCCCAAATGCCAGAGCAGTGGATGGCACAGGATGAAATTGAAGAGAATGTGCCACAGGATGATGCTATAGATCTTTCTATAGAATGCCCACAGGAAATGGAAAACAAAAATGTGTCCTCAGTTTAGAAGAAAATGACTTAAGAGAAGAGTTGCTTGATTTAATAGAGATATTAAGATGAACGAAAGAAATAGGTCAATAAAACCCAAAAAGTCAGAAGTCTGATAAAACAAATGAACACAGTAATTAAGACTGTACATAGAGATCCATGTGATATAACAGAAGTAAACAGGATATATTACTGTGCAGCTAAATTAATAACTGATAAAGTTCTACTGCAAGAACACAGGGTAGTGAGGGAAAGGAAGGGGAGAAAATGAATACCATCATGGAAGTATTGAATAGAGAAAACTATAAAGCAATTAAGACAAGAAGTGTTGCTGTTAGAAAAACATAGAAGAGGGAATAGATCAACAAAAATACTTAGAAAGACAGACGTGATAAAAGCAATGTGCAGTATTAGAACAGATCAGGATCTATCATGCACTATCACAAATAAACTAAAAATCTCAGCACAGGTGAAAAAACTTATAAGATACACACATAAATTTAAAGGAAACGTACAAAATAAGCAATTGGGAAACAAGGTAAAAGGAACTGAAAGATCATCAAAAAAAGAAGAAATAGATACATTTTAGAGAAGTATTTATGAAGATCTTGTGGAAATTAACGAAGATGCTAAATGGATAGAAGAAGTAAATTGAAAGAATAAGACGTTTAAAGGTACAAGATATGAAATGAGATGAAGTAATAGCCAGAGAAATTGAAACAAAGTTAAGAAAAGTCTCTAATTGGAAATCCCCAGGCCAAGCTACAGTACCTAACTTCTGGTTAAAAGTATTTAACATCTTTGCACAAAGATTTAGCTATGATCTAGAAATATTTATATTTGCATCCCGAATAGACACCAACCTGGCTAACAACATGAAAAGGAATGCTCCTACTTAAGACTGAACCTGCAAGCTACCCTAAAAATTATAAACTAATAACTTGCCTTCCGACGATGTATAAACTATACAGTGGAATTGATGCTGACAGAGCTGATAGTCATTAGTCATTTAGAAGAAAACTCAATTATAGCAATAGAACAAAATGGCAATAAAAGAAAGTCATATGGGAAAAGGACCATTTATTGTTAAATAAAGTCATAGTGGAGAACTGTAAAAAGTGGAAGATCCTAAGTATGGCATGGATTGACTACAAAAAAGCAGATGACAGTATCCCACATTTATGGATAAAAGAGTGCTTAAAAATGTATAAGATGCATCTTGCACTGATAAACTACATCATAGTGATGATGAAACAGTGCGAAACCACTTTGAAATTAAGCCATGATAAAAGACAAATTATTATTCCAGTGATAAAAATTAAATGGGGGATATTCCAGGGAGACTCTCTGTCACCACTGCTATTCTGTCTTGCCCTTAATCCATTAAGCCGTCTGCTTAATAGCTTATGCCATGAATATAATCTGGCTCCTAGAAAACAACAAAGTGTAAAAAACTTCTCATCTTTCAGATGAGGAACTGAAAGCCAACTGCAAGTTATCAAATGCTTTCAGATGATATAAGAATGTCATTTGGTCTTGATAAATGTGCAAAAGTAACTTTTAAAGCAGAAAAACTGGAGCACCAAGAAAACATCAGTTTGGGACAATAATGTGATATAAAAGAACTTGAGCAAGAGGGAGTGTATAAATTGATGAAGGATCAACAATAAAAGATGAACAAATGCGAATAAAACTTAGTAAGGAATAATTTAGAAGATGTAAATTAATCCTGAAAACAGTGTTGACATCTAGGAACAAAATTCAAGCTGTAAACCAATTTGCACTTCCTGTCCCAACTTACAGTTTTGGAGTGATGTACTGGCCTGAAAACATGTTGGATAGATTAGACAGGAAAACAAGAAAGATGCTTCATGCTCACCAAATGATTTATAAAAATCAGCTCATACCAAGATTATATATTCTCCATTCTGAAGGAGATATGGGCCTCCTTGAAATTGGATACATGTATAGATCTGCAATCATGGGACTGCACACATATTTGCTGTCCTCACAAGACTCATAGTGAAATTCTAAAACATGAGGAGAATAAATCTAAGATGGCTTCCCTGTTTATTCTAGCAGAAGCATATTGGCATCAAGCAGTTATGGAAATCAAACTAGAAGTAGATAAAATCAGGCAGTAACTGAATGTGCCTAAAAAACAAAAGAAAGAATATAAGGTGAAGGACCAGATGAGAAGGGAAGAAATGTGGAACATACTTAAATATAGTTGCGAGTATAGAACACTTCTGGAAGAACCTCATGTTGATCAGGACTGAATGCAGGAATGGTTAAGGAGAGATAAATTCAAACCAAGAGATGACAGGTTAATGTTGGTGGCCCAAGATAGTGGGCTGCATACATGATAGTTTACAAAGTCCATTGACGATGTAAGAGAAACAGATAAATGTAGATTTTGTAAAACAGAATTGTAAACAGTTGTGCACCTCTTTGCTGGCTGTGACATAGCAATGACAGAACACCAATATCCTGAAAGGCATAATAATGTAACAAGACTGTTCAACTGGGGATTGTGTAAACATTATAGTACTGAAGTGGCCGAAAAAACTGGAAACATGAGCCACAAAGCATCATAGAAAATGATGAAGTCTACATCACATGGGATGGCCCATTACCAACAGTTCAAAAGATAGATGCTTGAAAACTAGATATAGTGGTCCATGTAATGAACACAAAAGTAGCATTGATCATTGAAGGTGCCACACCCAGTGACTACAGTGTCCTGTGCACAGAGAGACGCAAAGTCATAAAATATCAGAATTTGCAGGCAGAAATGAGAGCAATGTGAAAGAAAGATATTCAAGCAGTTGCAATAGTAGTAGGAAAAACAGGTCTTATAAAAAAGAATTGTATTTAGATATGTTACCAATACATGTAACTCTGTATGAATTGCAGAAGGATTCATTACTGGGCACATTGCGGGTGCTGTGAAGAGCACTTTTACTTGACATCAAAGATTGAAACAATATTAATTTCATGAACTTTAATTGTACATTGACTTAGGAATGGGGTCCATTCCCATCATGGTATTAGAAACCCAAAAGCTTTGGAGAAATTAAAAAAAAGGTGCTATACAAGACTAACTATACTTCTCCTATGAAACAACACTAATCAATCCCTGGCAAAGTCAGTCCTTAAACTGCTTAACATGAGTTTAGCCTCTGGCTTGACCATGAGGTTTTGTGCAGAGCAGCAGTGATGCCACTCCACAAGGGTGGCCCCACCACTGACCCCAGGAATTATAGGTCCATCAGTCTGACAAGCCTTATTTGCAAAGCCATGAATAAAGCCTCCTTTGGGATATATCTTAGTAAACATACAAACAACTAGAAAGAATCCAGAGGTTCCTGAATAAGAAGCTTATTAAAAACCTTAACTTACCAGAAAAGACTGGAAGCACTGCCCCTTCATTCAGTATCTTACAGAGATCTAACAGAGATCTATGCCTTGCCTTCCATGCCATTAGTGACCTAGTTGTTCTGGTCCTCATGTATCTCCACAAACCAAATAGTCCTAAAATACTAGAACCAGGGACTTACATTTTCATAAGTAAATAACTAAAACATGGTGGAGAGACAGGTTCATTACACAATGCTTTACCCACCTCTTGAATAGATGCCCATTGCAGAGTGATACATTATCTTTCTTTAAGTGGGAAATGTTTGACTAGATGGGTATTCATAAATTCACCATAGGCTTGACTGGCCTAGACCTCCTTAAAAAAAGAGCTACAGACTAAGGGTAGTTACTGGCAAGGCATAAATAGTGACAAGACTCAGTTGTCTTGGATTTCCTATGGTTCAAACGATATCCTAAATTACTGATTCATGAAAGAGGATATGGTGCATTTTCTACAGGCCTAACGTTCCTGACCATGATTTGGCTACTTGTGGACCAGGAACTTGTATCTGGTTCTTTTTGCTGAGATGGACATTAATACCACCGACTTAGTATATAAACCTGAGGAGTTCTATCGCTTCTTCGCTGTTTGATTTTTCTGGACAGCTGTTTTGCTGGAACACATATGTGGCATTTGATACAGTGTTGCAGGGTTTAGAGTAGGCACTTGACTATGATCCATGCATGCCTTATGGACAACCTCCAGACCTGATATTCATAGTGAAATATGAAACCTTGTTGTGTTACAACTTGCCCTTTGAGAGTTAAAGTAAAACGTAACCATGATCATTACTGCATACTCATGGACTCATGTCTCCCACATTGTGTGTGGGAATATCATGATGTGAAAAGCAATTGGAAAGCATGTTTGCATTATGACTGAAGGCATGACACTGATGAACGAAGTCTTTCTGATATTTTGACACATAACACATTAGCCAGGGGAACAAGGTTGTTAAACACAATGTTAGGGTCTTGTATCTTGTGCCAACAATGGAAATGAGATGCAGTGCTTCTCTGTTAATGACATCATAAAATATCACAAATTGCTATCTGATATTAATGATTAATTGCATATTTTAGCCATACAATACCATATGTTAATTTTTTTTAAAGTATAGTTAAAGTAATTGGAATGATTTTTTTTTGGCTCTATGACCTTCTAGCTTTGAATAATGTTAAACATTATTTAATAGCAATAGTTTATATCTGGCATTTGCCTATAATTTATTTCATTTTATCACTGTGTTTATATAAGCTTGTGTTTCTGGAGTTATTACGCAATTCTGTTATTAGTGAGAGGAACTATGCTACTTCATATGTACATTTCATACTAATTAGTTGTTCAGGTTTTTAGCTGGATTTACGTACTTTTCAAGCTGCTTTGTCCAGATTTTTGCTGTCTGCAAGTTGAGAGGCATGAGCTTATGTTCCTTTAACTCACTTAGGTTTATATTACCAGATCCCCTTCATAAACGAATGTTGTCAGATATCTTGCCAGTTGTTAAGCCCCTCAAACTCTCATGCTTAGCTTATTCCTTCTGATTGGTAAAGATGGAACTGAGGAATTTGTATACAAATTCGGATTTCTTTTACATACTGTATGCACTTTTTCCACCCCTTGATCAATATCTGAAACTCTGGCTTGATGTTTCTACTTTCTTAGACCTTTCTTCTAGATCTGTCATTGCCTTTATTACTTCCAGTATAGCTTTTCTGAGCTCTGCAATACTTCTGCCCATCCTCCCCTCTTCATTAACTCATGACTTCTTCCTTTTTCCCCTTATCTCTTTTTTTCTACTCAATAGTTATCTTTACCTTCATCTGCAAGCAGTTTGTTCCCTGTGCTTGTCTCCAGTTCCACATTTCAACATGTAGATGTTCCTATAGCTTAGTGTTATCTAACTCTGAGTTCAGTCTCACATCAGTAGATTTTTTTTTATCAGTCTGATCTCTACTTCACCAGTCAAGAACCAGGGCATTGTATGGCCATTATTGGCCAAAGTCATTTTTACTCCTTTTCATCCTTGCTAAGTATGATATGCTGTATTTCAGCCCTCCTTGTTCCATGTACTAGCTAAATAACTCCTCCCTTGAAGTGTCGTTACCATGTCATTCTCTCCCTAACTTATATGCAGGCATATCTCAGTCTGCTTCTGGAAGATGCAAGTCTCCAGTCATTACAGCTTTCTGCTTCTTCATCCAGGACCTTATCAATTCCTCTTCCTTTTCATCATTCTTTCAGCATTTGATGGTTGATATATTGTATTTAAGTACCACTCCTAATTCCACCTAGACTTACTGTTAGACTGCAAAAGTGTTCAGTGTTACTCTCTTCTTCAGTTCATTCTCCTCAAATCCAAATTCCAAATGTGTACCTTCCTTTGAATTGCTGCACCAATAATATTTAAACTGCTGACACAAATACATTATTTTCCATTAACATCAAATATGTTCCCTTAACCACCACTATTCATAGCATGTCATTATTTCACATTGGAAGGCAAATTCTTTCTTCTCATCTAAGGGTTACTGTCCTATCATCAAAGTGTGTCCCCTAACCATCAAGTTAAAAAAAAAAAATCTATGACTAGATAATGGAGCACGTTAATAACAGTTCACTACCATATAGCTTACAACATTTTTTCCCTTCTGCCCATAGCACATTGATAGCCATCTACTATACAGAGGTAGCATTATAATCAGTGTTCCTCAATTTGTGTATCTTAATGTTAAATCTCCTATGTTCCATGATGTGTTACATTGAAATAGTTTGTCTTATATTCATTGTTATGAGTGTTTTTGTAAAGAAATAGTTATTGTAAGTAATATTGAATCATATTAGTTCATCAAAATAACTTATTGCAAGCATACGGAAACAGTTATTTTTATTTACCATACTGTGGGCTTACTCTTTAGAGCTCATATTTAATGGTCTATGCTCTGTTCCACATTGTACATATGAAAGATTGAAAGCTATTGGCGATAGTTGGTAGAAGAAAGCAAATGGCAGGCTGAGATTGATGACATTAAAGTGGCCATTCCCATGGCTTGGTGAGAACTGTGAACTGAGGATAGTGAGTAAAATCTCCAGGTTGTAGTCCATTACTATGATTGGTTGCTCTTTCACTTTTTCTGGCAGAAGGCCAGACTGTTTTATGAACAATGGCAACAATATACCCACATCACAAATACATATTCAATTTATTTTTTCATTTATTTTCTGCAGCAATTGATGCACAGGTAGGCTTTTTTCATTTTATTCACTGTTAAATATCAGGAGTATTTAGAAGTATAGAGAATGTGGGAATCATTTTTGCTGGCAGGTAATATACGAAAGCAAACAGCAGTTACATGATCATTTCTAAAGATTTTTGGTGTGGTTTGTTGAGGGAGTACAGTATCTGACAAAAGGTAGCATGGCCATTATATTTATATGATTTCTTCACAGTCAGAGATATTATATTGTCTGATAAGGGGCACTTTCCACATTGTTACAATGTGTGTGTTTTGTACCCAAGTATCTTACTAGTAGTCCCAAGGCTTTTTATTCTTAACTGCCTTTGAGGAACTGCCATATGGCTTCTTATATACAGCTAGTAAATGCAACATTTCTGGTGGCATTTGTAAGCACAGTCTAATACTAAGCCTGGTTTCCATTTAGGGGCTATTCAAACTCTAATTTCCAAAATACATGTATGCTAAGTTCTCATTATATCAGAAATAAAAGTCCTATACATTTCATCAGAAAAAAAAATCAGTTGTAACATGCCATTGCTACAATTCCATATTTTCAAGTGGATTAAACAGTAGTCAGATTCAGAGGTGTGCCGAACTGGAAGGTTTGAGGTAACAATTACAGTACTAGGCATGTCTGAGGTGTGCTGCACTGGAAGGTCTGAGGTAACAACTGCAGTGCTAGACATGTCAGAGGTGTGCTGCACTGGAAGGTCTAAGGTAACAATTGCAGTACTAAGCATGTTTTGCAGCTGAGTATCCTGCTATTGGCAGAGTAATTTGTAATGAAATCTCAAAGAGGAACAAAAATATATTCTTTCAATGAAGGACTTAATTAATTTTGGCTCGTATGCTTTTACTTCTACATTCCGCATTGGTTTTCATTAGGGGTGATGTGGTCAAGTTCTGTTCAGTACTGTGCACTAATGGCTTAAGTACGTCTTCACTCAGTTGTCAATACATCAGAAGTAAAACTCAATGTATTTCTACTGAAAGCTTTCTGTTTGTTTTGATTTTGTGACTAAACGTATGCCTCCCATCCTCATTTAGACCAACAGGTCTAGATTACAAGAGTATAAAGTGGTGTATGTGTCTCACAGCAGAATCAGCCAGCTAAATGCAGTTTCTATCTGAGTGTGATGATAATCTGCTATAATACTGCACAGTTGCAAAGTGCAACCAGAATTCTAATGTAGCCAATTGGATACTCTCATTCTATCATTCATTTCACACAAAAGTCCATATTATATTTTTCTCAAACTGACAAATGCAATATGTGTAAGATTCAGATCACTTGCATGTTCTTAAGAAATGAAGACCAAAATGCACTTCACTAAGAAAAAAAAGTATTTTCTGTTGTTTTATATGCTATAGCAAAATATGCATATGTTATATGCTTTGAGGGGCATATCTTTATTTGAAAATTCACTTGTCTACTTTTCCTAAAAGGTATTAAGTTTTGCCAAATAACATGACTGTGAGATTATCAATGGGTCTTATTCTGAAATTTCTTAAGAATACCTTGAAGCAGTACAGGGATATTATCATTTGAAGTTAGGGTGAAATTCAAGTCAGAATGAACTTTGCAAATTGACTGACTGTTGCCAAGTTCTATAGTGTTGGAAAGTAAAAACAAATTAGTGTAATCTGTGGCCAGATTCCAAAAGAAAGCTGCTGACAACACAGCATGCCAAAGTAACACATCAGTGAATAAGAGGCAGACACGATTCCATAACATACGTTAAAACAACAGTATGTAATTATCTATTCAGTGTAGGTTAATTACAGCCTGCATGCATGCCCACCAGACTGCAAAATACAAAGTGCATGCCAATGCAGCATAAATGCAAGAAAGTTCTTTACTGTCAACTTTCTGAATGCAATCAGCATAGACCATATCTGTTTTATTTTAACACCACTATAATCCACATACTACTGCAGAATCCTGTGGAATCCACAGTTCTTACTTAAAAAAATAATGGAACCAGCATTTAATGCACTACATCAGGGTGGGGTACTGTGAGCTATACTACAGGGCAATCTGCAAATGCATCCCAGAAGGCAGATAGCTAGGTCCCAAATCAGGCTACATTTAAACCACCTATCTGACCAGAAAATAAATACAGATTAGACTGTGAGCTGGTGCAGGCTGTGTGCAGAGCATTTGCACCAGACAAGCATGCAGTCTGTGGAGTAACCCAATACTGACAGAAGTGTGCCTGAGTCTTCTTATATTGGCATTGGGACAATTCAGCAGCATATGGGAGACACAGTAGAAATGTCCCTGATAGCTGTCCGTTGCATCCTTTCACATTTTCTGGCAGCAGTGTCCACCAAGGTAGATAAATATATCCACTTTCAAACAGCAGTCATGGAGTGCAAACTGTCTTTCAACAGTGCTATGCCAGTGTCAACTTCCCACATGTCTTCAGTGCAATATACTGTACCTGTGTCCCAATTAAAATCCCAGCTAAACCTGATGCTGAATGGAACATCAATGGAAAGGGTTGTCCATTGCACAATTGCCAGGTAGCGTTCTCAGCAGATGGCCTCAGTACTGATATCATTGCAACACACCGCGGTAGTGTGCATGATGCTGCACTATTGAGGGAAAGCAGTCCAAAGGCCACTTTCTAACATGGTGAAATCCATGAGACACTACTACTCAGTAAGCATATGACCACATCTATGATGTAAGCAGAATTTAGACCTGGCAAAATTAAGCATGAGGACTAAATATGTATCATCTTTTTCCTGCAAACAGTTGACTGCAGTTATCCAATGGAACCTTGGCTGATGACATCATATAGAGCCCCATCAACCATATGCAGAGAAAGCATACAACAGAGCACACACCAAAATTTGAAACAGAATTAAGTGTGTGTGTTTGGCATGCTGTAAACAAAATTAAGATGTTTGTGCACATCCAGAGTTGTGCTACAATACACACAAACTAGAAAAGACCTCACAGATGGTTACTGTGTTTGCCATGCTGCACAATACAACACCAAACATAGTGGCTTGCCAGATGCAGGAGTGGGTGACCTATCCCAAGAACCCCAGATGCCTATTGATATGTTAGAGCTGTCAAAGGATGATCAGGATGACATAGTGGTGAGAGGAAATAAGCATGGGCAATGGAGGAAGTAGCCATCTGTCTTTGCTCAGGCAACACATTAGCATCTAATACACACTTTTGAGTCATGACAAGCTAAACATACACATGCATACAGATTAAATAGTGATGTTCACATGTTGCCCCACAACAGCAGCACACAGCATGGCTACTGAAATCTACATTGAACTTCATGCATAGCAGAAGCATAAGGTATACCAGTCATAATGCATGCACAACAGTCAGCAAGGAATACAGAGGCAAATGTGTGGGATTCAGGAGGTGTGTATAACAGAAGGTGTCATTGGACATCTAGGATATCTTCATACAGATAACTGCATGGGAAGTTAGCTGTAAAATAGCCAGAACTACAATAAATCTAAGCCTATATCAACAAAAACATATCCCAAAACAGAGGCCATATGCTAACACTAATATATCACAAATAGCACTGTATGATGTGTAACAGTGTGTTACAACACAGTAAAAAGCATGCAGCAGCATGACTAATTAGAAACATCCCAAGGATCTGCCAAAAAGAAAAGAAAAGAAATACAAACAAGATTCACATTCCATGCATGATATGAAATACCAGGTCTACTTGATAAGATCGAAAAGCGAAAACACCGACAATGAGATCACAGACAACGGAAGACCAGCAACGGAAATAATCAACAGTTCGAAATCCCGACACCGAAAACACAGACATGCGAAATGAGCATGATTGTGTAAGTATGCGATAGTGATGGACTTTAGGGTTAGGGTGCGGGTAAGGTAAGTGTGCGTTAGTGATGGACTTTAGGGTTAGGGTGCTGGTAAGGTAAGTGTGCGATAATGACGGACTTTAGGGTTAGGGTGCGGGTAAGGTAAGTGTGCGATAGTGAAGGACTTTAGGGTTAGGGAGCGTGTAAGTGTGCGATAGTGATGGACTTTAGGGTTAGGGTGCGGGTAAGGTAAGTGTGCAATAGTGACGGACTTTAGGGTTACGGTGCGAGTAAGGTAAGTGTACGATAGTGATGGACCTTAGGGTTAGGGTTTGGGTTATGGTTAGTGCATAGATAGTTGTGTATGTAAGGTTTAGTGTAGGTTTGTAAAGTTTTTGGTGTGCTTGTGTTGTGTGCGTGTTTTTCAGAACAGTGAATTTGTTTTGTTGACTGTCGGGATTGTGCTTTGTCAGGCATGTTAACTTTCGTGTTTTTGTACTTCTGGTTTTGTGGTGTTGGTGATCTCGTTGTCTGTGTTTTCGCTTGTCGGTGTTATCAGGTAGATCCAAAATATCACACAGAAGTTAATACTTCAATGTGCAGGTTATTTCTGCAGCTTGACTTAGTTACAAGTAATAATGCATTCAAACATGAAGAGCATTAATGACAGCTACTAAAAAATAGACGTGGAACACGCATCAATACTGGGGATGCAAATAATGAAGACACTTCTCTGTGTGGAAGAGCTAAGATTCCCTAGAGTTCCTTAGAGTTCAGGCACCTAATAAAAACATATTTTGCCTCTGTTAGTCTCACCCTGAATCTGATTTGCTTCAGTTTCATCCCAGGATGGTGCCAATAACAAATCTCTGAAACTCCTGTTTTCCATGAAATGAACGGTGTGTGGGAAAGGCAGTACAGTACAAGGAACTGATGATGGAGAGAAACACTCTGGTCCACAAAGTCCTGCAGTGCACAACTGAAACAAACAGTCTCTGTGGTGTCCCTCGAAGTCTCACAAATGGAAAACAGCAGGTTGAAAAACTTGTTATCTGCACCATCCTGCAATGAAACTGAAGCAAATCAGATTCAGATTGAAACTAGCAGGGGCCAAGGATGTTTTTATTAAGTGCATGAACTCTAAGTAACTCTAGGGAATCTTAGAACTTCCACACACAGAAGTTTCCTCATTATTTGTTGTTGGACTCAGTATACTGACACACTGGTATTGTGAAACTTTGAGGGAAACAGCGGAGACTGTTTGTTTTGGTTGTGCACTGCAGGACTTTGTGGACCAGAGTGCTTCTCTCCATTATCGGTTCCCTGTACTGCAGTGGCTTTCGCCATACACAATTCATATCATGGAAAACAGCTGGTTGAGAGACTTGTTGTTGGCACTATCCTGGGATGAATCTGAAGCAAATCAGATTCAGGCTGATACTAATAGATGCAATGGATGTTTCTTATTAGGTGCATGAACTAGGGAATCTTAGATCTTCCACACAGAGAAGTTTCCTCATTATTTGTTGTTGAAACCAGTATATTGACATACTGGGTTTGTGAGACTTCAAGGGACACTGTGGAGAATGTTGAGGATACAGCAACATAAGTATATGTATGTAAATACACACACACACACACACACACACACACACACACACACACACACACACACACACACATATCTATCTATCTATATATATATATATATATATATATATATATATATATATATATATATATATATATATATATATATATATATGTATATATATATATATATATATATATATATATATATATATATCTATATGGGATCCGGACACATGCTCGACTAGCATATGTCCGAGTCACAAAACATCAAACACACATACACAAAAGTGCTTAACATCGACAAGCGCTTCTGTGTATATGTGCCTGTTTCGTAGATTGGACTACAGTGCAGGTAAGGGAAAATTCCCTTTTCCCCACTGTAGTGCGATCTTGGAGTGAGAATAATAAAGTGGGGGGTGTGGAGGGCACAGGGGGGTGATCCCCCCTGCAGAAACATAGATTTTTTTTTTGAACTACACATACACAGAAACGCTTTTCGATGTTAAGCGCTTTCGTGTATGTGTGTTCGATGTTTTGTGATTCGGACATATGCTAGTCGAGCATGTGTCTTAGACCCATATTCTGCTTCTTGTTTCAGCTTTTCCCAGTTAGGGGGTTGCCACAGTGGATCACCTGTCCGCTCATGATTGGCAGTGGAGTTTTACAGTGTTGAGTTGCCAGCCCGGCGCCCAACCTTCCACAGAAGGCACACACATGCACACACTCACACCTATTGCCAATTTAGAGTGTCCAATCCACCTACAGCATGTCTTTGGGATGTGGGAAGAAACCGGAGCACCCAGAGGAAACCCACGCAACCACAGGGAGGACATGCAGACTCCGCACAGAAGGCACCCCAGCATGTCTTAGACCCATATATAATATATATATATATATATATATATATATATATATATATATATGGTTCTAGGTCATAAGATCGACAGCCACTTTCACCGACAACAGAAACATCGACACCACATTATCGACAAACCATAAACACGACACCTCACATGCCCGACAAACAAGTAACCGACGGTCCACAAACACGAAACCCCATACACTGCACACACCACAATAACAACAATCAACTAACAAAACACATCCCCTTATCCAAAACCACACACAGAACACAAGCACACCAAAATCCTCACAAACCCACACTAAACCTCACACACACAACAATGTACAACCCTAACCCAAACCCTTACCCTAAGGTCCGTCACTATCGCACACTCAGCTAACCTGCCTAACCCTAACTCACTTAACCCACCCCTAACCCAAAAATACCACTACCGCACACTTACATAACCCGCGCTAACCCTAACTCACTTAACCCGCCTAACCCAAAAAACTGCCACTACCGCACACTTACCTAACCCCCGCCCTAACCCTAACTCACTTAACCCGCCCCTAACCCAAAAAATACCAACTACCGCAGTTACCTAACCCGCTCCCTAACCCTAACTCACTTAACCCACCCCTATCCCCACAGACTGTCACTATCCACACTTACCTTACTCGCACCCTAACGTCCGTCACCACCGCATACTCACACAGCCTTCTTTCCAAGTCACTATCCCTGGCGTCGGCGTTTTCATCCGTAGCGTCGGTCTTCTGCATGTCGATCATCTGGCGCCCGCTAATCCGTTGTCGGTGATCTTCTAACCTAGACCATATATATATATATATATATATATATATATATATATATATATATATATATATATATATATATATATATAGGTTTCCTATGACATTTATGAGTATAGCTTTGATGAAAATGGGAATGTCAAATCAAAGTTGGTTGATTCCCATTTTCATCGATCTGCACTATTGCGAGTGTGCAGTTAAGTGAATACCACTCTGCATTTGCATATATGTCAACAGAATTATGACTACAGATCGAGGTACAGTGGGAATAAGGAAATTACCCTTTTCCCCACTGTAGTATGATGTCAGAGTTGGAATATATTATTTGCAAGGGGTGTGGGGGGTGTGCCCCCCTGCAAAAAATGGGATTACATGATATGCAGTAGAGATTTGCTTCACAGAATGTTGATAGTGCGAATTTGAATTTGTTGGTATGTGCACTTCGATACTTTGAACTCATTTATATGCTGAACTTCGCACATCTGATTCACAGTTGTGAACTGATTTTTTTGTGCACTTCAACATTCTCATTGCAAACTATATATATATATATATATATATATATATATATATATATATATATATATGTGTGTGTGTGTGTGTGTGTGTGTGTGTGTGTGTGTTTTTGTGTGTGTGTTTGAGTGTTTTTGTGGAATCAACAAGATACGGGATGACAGACATGGGAACTATATGTCAGCATGAGGATACAAAATGGAAACAGGTCCATAGAAGTGGAGTGAGCGCTGAGGGTGAGGCATGTGCAGTGCCATAGTAAAATGCCATAAGTAACACAGGTTTGCATACAGAGGCATGGGAATGACAAACAACAAGGACATGTTTAATGTAGTAATCAATGCTGGATGACAAAGATAACATGCTGTTAACCATGTAAATATGTGCTGTATGACAACCAGCAAGAGATGCAACCATAGAAGCATGAAGACACATATAGCAATACTCTTGACAATATCTGTACTAACATATAGCAATGACAAACAAGTACTACTTATCACAACTTGAAGCTAGTCATCTAGGTCTGATAAATGATCAGAAAAAGTGTGTGCTATCAGACATTATAAAAATTGCTTACAGGTTAATTAGTCAGTGGCCAGCACAGTGGTCATTGCCACAGGTTCAGAATGACACATCAGGACACATACTGGATCAACTGTCAGTGTTACTCTAATGCAGTGTAAGGTGTCCACACTGACAACTCACACCATGATCCTTACTGCCTCTGCCACATCCAGAAACACCCAACCCACAATGCTGTACAGTAGAGCTAAATGTGGTCACACTAACATTTTGAAACACAGAGTGAGTAGAAGCACTACTGTGATGTGACAGTCTAGACATGACTGCTGGAATCATAGTTGAAAGACCAACAGCAGATGTGTGTCATCATTGCATCACAGACATTGATGTCTAAAGGCCATGTGTGGGACTAATGAGAGGGGGTCTGCCTCTGCCCACTGGAGGTAATCTGCTTAGTACATTCAGGGTGCGTAATACCCTGTAAAGTGCTATGGCACTGCTCTAGCCCCACTGCAATAAGACTTTCAATGGAGGGTGTAACAGACAACACACTGTCATGCTGTGCAGCCATGCTCTTTCTATGTCTGCTGTCCTAACGTTCATTTAACAAATCTAGCTTGTGTGCTACATGCTTGATGACACGGGGCAGTTGCACACAGGTCAGAACCATGACATTGATGTGAACATCCACATGTCTGTAAAAGTAAACAGACATCACCTGACATGTGTCCATGAACATCATCAACTACACTCATGTGTGTATTCTGACAGGCAGTATTGGTCTGTCTTGGGAAGAGTCATCATTACCGGACTCTACATGGGTCAATAGGTCATGGTCATCATTATGTCCATCATTTGATGTCCCCACATCATCAGAATATCCAACCACAGTATCCTCCATATCAAAGACTAGATCATGCACCACATGACTGTCCCCTCCAGGCCAGACAAATGAACCCAATTCAGTGGCTTGTGTTTCATAGTTAGGCACATCACAGCCCATCTCAAGATCAATGGACAGGCTACTGGAGGAGGCAGATAGTGGACACGCTATAAAAAGAAACAGATGACACGTCACATAAATTCACAGAAATCAAATGATGCAACATAGTAAAATGCTAATGATGATTTGGCCTTACCAGGTCATCATGGCTGTGGGTGTTTCATGGACCCTGTATAACAGACATATGGCATGTAATTTCCATATCAAACAAATATGACAGATGAGATCACTACAAATATTAAAACCTATCTGACATGCCCTTCTGTGACTACACCAACAGAGGTGAGGGTTGACCTGCCACTGTCATGTGAAAAAATAGACGTGCATAAATCATGATTAAGCACATACCAGCAATCATGCAACATTCCACCTGAGGTATAAGGCACAGCAAATAAGATCAACACAAACTGGATGAGTGAGTATGATGTCCAGATTGCAGGTGTCGTATGCAGGTGAAAAACACCACAGTGGTCATGAAGAACACAGATGTAATTATCAATAGTGAAATGTAGAAAACATATAGACTGCCTTACCAAGTACATCTTCTCTGGTTGAAGATTGTATCATCTGTCATAATGCAAATCTTGCATTATTATACGTCACACAAAAAACATGGGAATATATTCCACAGTCATAATGGGAGGCAGGGGGAACACAACTATAGATCACATCAATGGGATATGGAAACACTTACATGACAAATGGTGCACATGTCAGACAGATGTACCTGTGTAGGGAAAAAAGCAACATTAATATCCTAGATCACAGGTGTGCTAATCAGTGCAGCCTAATATCAGCCAAATGAATACTGGAATTTCTCCCAACACTGATAGATTCTTGCACATCAGCAAGTCAAATGACTTCAGAAATACTCGGTTTAGGGATCTAAGCCTCTTCTGTAACATCAACAGAATGGTTTGAAAGAACAGGTATATCTCATGCAGGATACTGCTTCTTTGGGACAGACTGCGCATCCACATAAAACAAAGTTCATCCCTGCCCATGTTCAAGCACAACTCAGATCTATGGATAGGAAGCAGAGATTTTACTCCAGGATTGCACCCTGTACTACTAATAGACAGATGCAGCTCCTAAATGCTTTATCTCATGCATGGGTTCCCTGTATGACCCCATTTATTCTCATTAGCGTTAATATATAATTATCAAGCATGGGACTGGTGAAGCCAGTCTCTACCCAAATGGGATAGGTTAATTCAAGCTCAGAAAGGAAAACTGGCTAGGATTCAAATGGTCTGCAAGGGCAGCTAGCCTAGTACTTACATATGAACCTATGAGCAACCTTACCATGTCTGTCTGTACATGCAGCCTCCGAGCCCATATCTTGTGATAATGTGTCTGTAGGTTAAAATGGCACACAAATATCATGTTAAGTATACTCCAAAGTCATCCCATGAGGCAGACTTACACAAACCTATGGAACACATTAACAGGATATGGAGACACTTGCATGACATGAGCTGCTGCTGTTCAGCTGTTTTAGGGACCTATGCAATTGAAAACCAAAATATTGCACATGTTGCTTAGAGTGTTATATATGCATTGTGTTGGTAAGGTAATAGGCTATACCACTTACGTTGTGTATCCACATTAGGTGCTCTTTCACATTTGTGTCATACTTCTGCTGCTGTAACACAAATATAACAATGTGGAACTAAGTGTGAATAAATGCCCTGCAATGAGAAATGGCATATGCTGCAGCATTTGTGAATGTAGGGCATACCTGCATGCCTTGAAATATCTGCTTTAGTACCTCCCCAGGTATCCAACAGTCCCAGCTGGAGGTATGATGTGTGGCCAGGGATATCATTATCTCATCCAGGAAAGGAAAGGGTGGGTTTCCTCAAGTGGCATTCCTCATCCTCTCATAGCAATGGAGGTTGTTGGCTGCACAGATCATCATGTCAGGCAATGTCATCATCAGGCTTCCCTGGATCTACTGGGACCACCCACAGCATAGATCATGTGTGTCAGATCCATACACACGTGATTCCTCTGCATAGTATTGTCCATCCATCCAAGAAGGTTGCAGCCATGCTGGCACAGATCCTCATTTATTATATAATTCTGTGTGAGAAACTGCCTCCCCTATTTCTGATCAACATCTGGAAGACAGGGTGATATGCACATCTTATAATTTATATAGGGCTCATTCTATAACATGATAATGTTAAGAGCACACATCAAATGAATGGCTCACCTCTCATATACAATATATAGCCATGCAAAACAAGCTGTGCTATGCATATCACTGTTATGCACAGATAACCTATATCAACATGTCTGAATACTGAATTCATGTAGCCTAACAACATCAGCACACTTATCAATTAATTTGACAAGTTCATATAAATTATATATGTAGAGGTGGGAGTTGAACCCATGTCACCCAGTGTTATGACAAGTAAGAGACAAACATATGTGCCATAACTACAGTACTACAGCAGTAGTGTTGTCACAGGTAATATATTATCTGTGTTTGTATGTGCATTTAACTGTGACAACACCACTGCTGTAGTACTGTAGTCATGGCACATAACCTATGTGCCATGACTACAGCACTACAGCAGTGGTGTTGTCACAGCTAAATGCACATACAAACACTATGTGCCATGACTACAGCACTGCAGCAGTGGTGTTGCCACAGTTAAATGCACATACAAACACAAATAATATATTACCTCAAGAATATAGGATGCATCTCATATGTTGTCTCAGTCAGTGACACACATCACAACAAATGTGAATGTCATTTTATGGTATGCAGCACACCTACTGAAATTTATACAGAAAAAGGGCAGAAAAGAACTGCAGATTAAAAAGTACTGTAATGCAGTCATGGCTACATTACACCTTAAGAAACAGCATAAATTCTAATTCATCCTAATGTTGCCTTTATCAGACCGAATGTACTCACACATAAATACTACTATATTACTAAGCATCAGAAAGTATCTGTAAATCAGTCACTGAAAATATGACTTACACAAATCTCCATAAGTCATCAGTTTCCATAAACACGACAGACATTACAGGTCTAAGTACGGATATATTTTAATTCCTTCTTTATCTGTAATTCACCTGGGAATGGCTTCTTTTTATCAATACAGCTGCATAAGGGGAAACTCTTCTTGTCATTGATGGGCATTTACCAAAATATATGCATATTGTTTAATTCTATTTCTCTCCTTTGTGCAATAAATTGTAATGCAGTTAATTTCAGCAAACATATGCATTAAAACATATTTCAGTTGATTTATGCAGAATAATGATAAAATAGGTATGTGAAAATGACAATGTATTCCATCACAACAAAGCTAGCAGGTGACAGCTTACATTTTGAAGCTAGCTGTAAATCAGCTATTCCTCAAATTGAGTTTAACTAAGTGCCCACAGTTTTTAAGTATCACTTGCATTATACACAATTAATGAGGTGCATTAGCATTCAAGGTTTTGGAATCCCATTTACAAACATTCATGTAAGTTCTCGAAACTTGACACATTAACTGATTGCACAGTGTAAAGGGTAAGGTGCTCAGCGCATCCACCCAACAGGTATCATTAAATAAGAATATGTGTAAAATGCACCTAATATTCTCAATAATCTGTTACCATTATATATGCACCAATCTAAAATATAATATTGATGCATTTTCCAGCCAAGAATCAAATAGGAGAACCTCTTGCTGTGAGGCGACAATGCTAACCACTGCACCACCATGGCACATATAGAAAAGTATAGTATTTAAAAAAAATAAATAAGTATAACACAATTTTACAGAGAGCCCATTCTCTAAGCTCAATAATGCCCTCCATGGTGTGTGTTAATGTGTAATTAATGCCCTTCCAGGGGTATAGAGGTCATCCACTGCTGGGCGGGTGTTAAATACACATTAACACACACCCTGTCAGGCATTATTGCTTGCATATTAATATTAATATGGACTTCGCACATATAGCTACTACTGCTATTCAACAGCATTTTCTTTAAGAACATACAATGCAGTAGTGTGTCCCTTAACTCAAGTGGGTAAGCAATATGGTAAAAAGTCTGCTGTTCTCTGATTCATGGGTTCAAATCCCACTGTAGTCTAAACTTTTGGTAGTGATTCATGTAATATTGCACATCACATATGGAAGACCTGTGTTTGTTTGGTAACTTATACAGTTTAGATTTTTAAGCATCTAACATGGCTGTGGTGCATTGTAGCCTATAGTGCTTAGACTGGGGATGTCAATACATAGCTACATTATCCACAAAGCTTCTAGAAACATCATACTTTTGTTAATAATGATGTATGTGTAAAAGCTGTTATAGTCCATTACTTCTTTTCATTATCTGCCCTCCGTCTTAAACCATGTGTTTGTTTTAAATCCAACAGTTGAACATTAAGTTCTTTAATGGCTATTTATGAGTTCATAGTTTCATAGGTATACACTAGGCTAACGACCACTAGGGCCTTTATAAGCCAAGCTAGGTATTCCGACCCAGTCATGCCTCTGTGTAGCATGGGCATTTATTAGGAGTGGGGTATATTAGGATGTTTTTAGAGGTTATGTTAGTTTGGGCATTACCTTTGTAAATCAGAGACATGGGGACCAGACTGAGAGAGAATTTCAAATGTTCTATCCCTTGGTCACGGTTACTCTTAAATAAGGTTAGTGATGGACTGTGTTTCACATGGATGGGAAATGTGTTCCAGAGCATGGGGATCTTCTGAGACACATATCTGTCTTGCCAACATGTCTTATTTATGTCACAATCAATATATATATAATTGGATCTAGTTGTGATGCTGTTCATTTTGGGATGTGCAAAATGTCTATCGGAGCTGGATCCAAGGATGCCTTGTATACCAGGTATAGATTGCCTCTCAGTAACCTGTAGGAGACCTAGTATAGAGATAGGGCTTTAAGGTGATCTGTGTAAGACAATGTGTTCATACCTGGATTCTCCTGGTAAGGATTTTTTGTTGGTGTTCCAACTGTTGCAAGTGACTGGTCACGTACATGCAGAATGGGGCATTATACTCAATGATGGTTCTGATAATGGCCAAATAAAGTGGCACTGTGACTTACTTGGACCAGTATGCCATGACCTTACTTATAACCTGGCTGACTTAGAATGGTATATTTTTTTTTCACTACCTTGGCCACATGTTTGTCAAAGGTCACTTTACTGTCTACATATGTTCCCAGATCTCTGACCACCAGGTCAAATCTTAGGGGTGTCTTGTCAATGGAGTTATTAGCCTGGTGGTAGTATTCCAAAAGGCAAAATAATGCATTTCTTGGCATTGAGTTTTAATTGGTGACTTTGGCAACAGTCATTTTTTTTGTGTTAAACACTCTTGTAAGATGTTTCTGTCATATGTGAGTCTAGGATAGCTCCCAATTTGCAGCTCTCTGTGAACTTGGTCAGCCAAAGGACCTTGACATTAACCTTGCCAAATAGGAAGGGTCCCAGCATGGCAGCCCTGAGGTACCATGCGGGTGACCAGTTTTTTAGTGGAGGTTGTCTCACCAATCCTGACTTCCTGGGTCCTGTATGTAAGCCAGCTGGCAATCCAGTGAGTTATGTAAGGATGCATGCCCAGTTTGGTAAGTTTATCAACAATACCCAAGTATTGTATCAAACACTTTAGCCAGGTCCAGGAAGGTGGTATGTACATTTTCCCCCCTTATACATTGCCTTTGTGATCTTCTCATAGATGGCCATCAGTTTCAGTAGGTACGACCTTCCTTTGATCAAGCCAAACTGGGTTGGGTCCAGAGTGTGAAGATCGCCTATGTCTTTGTTGCTCATTTTCATGATAATTTGTTCTATGACTTGGCATATTAGACTAGTAAGACTAATAAATCTGTAGTTTCTGAGGTCAGTTGATGGTCCATCCTTTTGAAGTGGGATAACCATTGCAGTCCTCTGTTCTCATGGTACAGAGCCTTATTTAGAGGCTATAGTTCAAAAGTGACTCAAGTGGCCATGGCAGGTCATGATTCAAGCTACTTAGGATGCATACCTTCTCCACTGAGGCTATGCTTTTGTACTTAGAGAACACTGCCAGGACCTGCTCCCTTTTAATAGGTGGGGGTCATGCTAGTAGGTATTTCATGGGAAGATGCAGGGGAAGCATGTGCTTTAATTGCAGACCAATGTTTATTTCAAACTATGACAGTAGTTTTGAGGTATTGCTGTGAGCAATGTGATGGCATGCTGTCATGATTGCATAATTTTGTTGCTCATGGCAACACTTGCACTTTTCTTTGACTTGTCATGTAATATACACATACAACTTCAAATTTTAGTGTGTGCATTTCTTTCCTGTATATTCATAGATGTAAGTTTTTTAACTTCCATCACTTCATGTAGCTGTAGCCATGTCTTATTAGTTAGGCAGGGAAGGTTCTGGTTTGTAGTGTAAGTATGCAAGCTGTCCTTCTGTATTGTTACTGTCATCCTCAAGTGTGAGCAGTGTTGAGAATGACACAATGATGAAAGAATATGCAAAAAGTGATGTTAAATTTTATGTCAAGGGTAGATGACATGTAATGCTCAGTTTTTTTTTCAGTGTTCTGTTGTTATGCTTAGTAGTCATTATATGCTGAAGAAAAGAAATCCTTCAATTTCTGTAGTATATCCTTTTTTCTTGTTTGTAGCAGATGAAGACCGCACCTGAAATCATGCATTGAGCCCAGAACATATTCATAGGCTTGAGGAGTGTGGCTGGAGAGAGGTATGTGCTGTACTGGCCATCATTATTTCTCCAAAAAAACTACTAACATCATTAAATCTCCAGGTTTAAATGTGTATTCTTAGGATATTCAGACATGCTAATATTTATGTCAGATTTCCCATAATGCATCCGCAAGGAATGTGTGATACTCACTGATTTATTGTGAACAGCATTAACGTTTATAAATTGAACTGGAATGTTGTCTTAAGAGTTATTCACAAGATTTTTTTGATAACTTGAATTTATGCACTGTTTGTTGACATAATTTAAATGACAGACATCTGTGTTTAACTGTCATATTTATGGGGGTTTGGATGTTTTATATATAAATTGGTGTATTTATGCTGAATAAACAGTTAGTCAAAGCAGCTTTGTATATGTGCAAGTGTTTTTTTTAGTAAAAGATGTATTGTGCATAGCCTGCCTGTTTGTTTTTGAATGATTGCTGCTTTCTCAGCATTCTGAATGCTCTTTTGCAGACTTTGGGCAGGATTCACAAAGCCTCCGTGTAAGAGTTACAAGGCTTACACGGAGGCTGCAGTTAAATGGTGTGATGTCAGCATGTCATGCATATGCATAAGGGCATGCTGAATCACACCTAAGGCTTACACGGTCCGTAGAAGACAGTAGGGGGCGTGTCCGTAGGCCGAGTCCTGCAAATGGACACGTCCCCAGAAGAGTAAAAGTCCCAAAAGTAAACCCCAACGACAGAGCCCGTGTAAATGTGAATAAACACAACACAACACATGCCCCCACAGACTACGAACATAAAATGTACAAATGAACATCTTATAATTTTTTTTTTAAATTGTAAAGATGTTTGCCCGTGAGTGCGCTCGTTTGCGCGGGCGTGCCCGTAGCTTAGCCACAGTTAGCAGTCAGTGGAAAAGCATATAAGAACTAAATATGCAAAGTAAGCCAAGAAGCAATAGTGTAGCGGTAGAGAAGTCGGCTGAAGAGCAGGCAGTCATGGTTCAAGCCCCCAAAACATCACTTTTTTTTTTGTGAAATAAGCACGAAACAAGTCCCTGACATATATGTACACATATAAAATTAGATTTTATGTAAAATGTAATGAAATGGGCCATATATTTTGAAGAAATGTGAGATAAAAAAAAAGAAATGTCAGATGTGCCTATAGCTGAGCTACAGTATAACAAGTTGAGTACATCTGCCCGTAGGTGAGCAGTGGTTTAACAGGTGTAAAATGAGTGCCTGGGGTTGAGCAGCATTTTAACATGCTGAAACTGTGTGCCCAGAGCTGAGTGTAATATGCGTGCTGACAGCCAAACGACGTGTAAACCAGCGTAACCCGTTTGCACGGAGCTGCGCGCTGCACCAACAAGCTAACCGACTGGCAACGTTGAGCAAGCTGTGACAAAACTGCCTTTACACAGACACACCTCCTAGCCTGTGTAGATAGTCATAAAATATGAAAAGCACTGGCCAGGTTCGTACGCAGGATACCATGCACCATAGTCAAGGTACTGAACCACTAAGCCATGACAGTTGCACTTAGAAATGCAGTAATAGCACATATATAGGAATGAATAGAAAGAGGAGCATGACAAAGCAGGTTTTGTGAAGCTGATACAATATCAAATCGGCCAATCACAGATAAGTGTGGGAAAAACGGCATATATAAGCCCCATAAGCGGGAAAACACATCATAAGCGATTGTAGAACCAACTTGCAGCCAGAATGTCAGGTGTAGGTGAGGGCAGTTGCTTTCGAGCACAGAGGTGGGGCATTGAGGAGTCCAAATATATGGTTTGGCTCCTTGTCCACAATCATGAGGCCCAACTCATGCAGGGCCAGGTCCTGTGGGGAGCATATAGGGCTGAGGCATGGGACCGGTTGGCTCATGATCTCACCAGTGCCACAAGGATACCAAGGACTGGTGAGCAGGTCCATCACCACCATGCGGACCTGAAGAGATGGAAGCAGAACCAACTGAACCGTTGGATCCAGGAGGCCCGGCAAATGCCCAACGCCCCACTACTGAGTAAGTTACATCTAATTATTTATGTAAGAAATTAACCTAGCTGATATTATGGAGATGTGTATTCCAATATTACTGTATTTATATTACAGCTGCAGGTGTCCGTTCTGCGAACCGTAAAGTCTATGGCGATAGGCTGGCGTGGTTGCACCACCAGGCAGGTGAGTAATCCTCTCCCTGTAACTGTAAATAAATATATAAGTATGACAGTTAGCAAAAGAGTGCAGTGTAGTCACTAAGTAATAAAATGTGCAAGTAACAGTGTAAGAGGGTTTGCAAGTATTGCTTGATTACAAAAGTGTGATGCAGTCTGTAATCCAAACAGAGAAATGAAACAAGTCTGAAATAAAGTCTGAAATAAAGATGTCCCACCTGTAATATAATAGTACATAACCTGCAGCAGGCTGAAAAGTACAGCTGCAGAAGCTGAGTTAAACACGTGTGAAATATACCCCTATTGAAATACAGAAACATGAAAGAAGTGAGACTGTTGGAAAGGATTGTTATAACTACAGGTAAAACATGTCAATAAAGCCTAGAATTAAGTACCATCCTGAATTGTAAAAATAAAACAACTGAGAGAGTGTGAGAAAGAGTTATGAATCCACCAATAAAGTAGTAATAACTCCTGAATAAAGTATACTGCAGTCAGCACAGAATGAAATGAATGTGACAAGCAGAAACAAACAGTAAAATGTCTTGAAAATGTGATCACAGCTGGAATGTGTATCCCAAAATCTGGATATGTTGCTCTCAGTCTGCAATATGCAGATAGTATGGTTGTCTGAAATACCAAACATCCACAGTTGTCTATAGCTATATAAAGCAAATGTAGCAGGATGATGTAGCTGAACAGAGCCAGATATGAATGTGTATGAATAAAAATTAAAATGTATATTGATGTAGCACTAACATTCCTATCACCAACTTGAAGTAAACTGCAGTATGTATATATCTGCAGCTATTAGAAATGTACAGCATATGTATTGGTATTTGAAGTTGTTAATAACATTTTCTTCACCCTACCCTATAACCACATATAATCCATTCCACGTGAAATTGGTATGTGCAATCACAATTACCACCCCTGGACATTTTTCCTATTGGTTCCTACATATTTGCATGTACGTTGATGCATCTGCCCTGTTCATACATCCAAACCTGATGACCTGTTGCCATCAATCAACCCTGCATGTTGTTGGACTGTGTATTGCTATTCAAAATATGCATGTGTTATGCTTGCTGTTCAATGGTTTGAATATCTGGGTGTTTGGTTAATGGGAATACTAATGCATGCTGTTACAACTAATTGTGAATGGTATTGTATGTTACTAACCCAAACTGTCATGACATAATGCAAAACATAGGATGACAGGGAAGGTGGGTTCCAGCAGACCCACCTCTCCCTCCTCAGTTGGCGAGTGCACCTGGCAGTAGTGCCCAGGCCGGACCCTCCTCTGGTGGCCCTGTGCCACCTGCGGGTGGAAGCGCTGCAGGGGATGGGGCTCGTCCCCCCTCTGCAAGTGTGGCCAGAGGAGAACAACCACTCACCCTCCGTAGTGTCCAGACTGTGGTGTGTAGGGAGATCCGGGAAGCTGTTCTTGGGCCCCTACGCCAGCTTGAGGCACAGGTGGCACAACTAACAGGCATGCTTGCTGCCCGGCCTACACAGCCCCCAGCACAGCCCTATCCTGGGCAGTGAAGGCACAGTGGCAACTGCCCATAAGTGGGGATATCAGTTCCACTGTTGCCATCTGTGGGCTCATGGGCTCTAGATATCCAACCATCCGTCCCCGTCAATTGTGTAACCCCCCCACATGTGTCATACACCGCCTTTGTATGCGTCTTGTCTGTCTTGTCTGTTAACCTACCCAACCTACCTCCCCAGCTATACCGACTTCTTGTACCTGACATACCACTCTTACCTGAAAAAAAAAAAAAGGGCACTCTGTATCCACAAAAAAATTACGCCCCATACATAGCTGCCCATTTCGCACACATGTCTGCTGGACATGGAAACTGTCAATTACAATTGGCTGTACAACAAGTATTATTGTTGTCCTCACCCCTCTCTCAGGGGTGGAAGGTTTCAAATGTCACACCAAATTACAAACATATGCACAGCTGTTGCTGATATAGAAATTGGCAGCTATGGGCCTTACCTACATCCCTCCTGCAAAACCCGAGCTTGTTTCCCTACTGTCTTACCCTCTTTGTGACCCCTTTTCCACCACTTTCCTGTCTCCCCATTTAAGAAAATAGCGCAGGTGTGCGCAAGAGTAAGCACTTTTAAGCGTTTGTAAGCGGGTGTGAGCGGAGCTGAATGCCAGTGCGCATGCGTGAGCTGCGCGCAAACCAGCGCTAACCCTGTTACAACTGCTTAAAAGTGCCTTAGTCACTCTGAATGACAAGTCCTGTAGTCTGCTCAAAAGGAAAATAAAATCCCACTGTCAGTCCCGAACCCAGGTCCTTGGAAACAGTAGTCTGCATGACTTACCACTAAGCCATGAGTGTTATATAAGAACATTGTGCTACAATAAATATATCATGTAATAGTAGGAATGAATGTAAAGGGAATATAGGATGTGTAGTACACAAAGCATGTCATGTATATTTACTGTCAAATGTAGTGGATTTCTAGAATAGTAGTGTGTGAACAGAAACAGTCATGCTAGTTGGTAGCTAGTAGGTAATAATGTCACTGTATCACCTTGCAAGCCACACACATACTCACAGCAGGATAATCACTGCCCATACCCCACAACCTCTTACAGGAACACATCCGGACTAAGTAATAAAAAATGTGGAGGAAAGGGCCAAAAACAGGGACACATTCCAAATAATGCTACAACAAACTTAGACAGTTGAGAGAGTAACAGGTTCTGCACTTTGTTGGATGTTTGGAAGGGTATGAACTCTGAAACTGAAATGTTTGTCACTATAGTCTGACTTGAGCCCACGGTGATTTGCCAGAAAAAGCTGTTTATGAGATATTGACCAAAATATGAGGCAAAAATGTGGACAACCTGCAAATATCTGTACACTTGAGAGGTCTGACACTGCCATATTTGAATAGTTAAGAGCCTTGACATAGCAACAGTGACTGAGTTACAGGGGTGCCCCACAGACTCCCTGTGAAATGTACAAACAGTAGGCAGAAAGGTGTTACAACACATGCAATGGTAACTATGAAGTACTGAAAGTATGCACCACTTGCATGGCAGAAATAGTGTAGTAATACATATGCTCATGCTATCCCACAGTTACAACTGCAGAATACCAGACAATTTAATGGGTGTACCCCACTGATATATACCATTCCATGAGGCAGATAAAAGATGCACCTGAGAGTCTCTGGGGCCTGCTCAGCAGCATACTCAAATACCCTAATAGATGTCAAGGCCCACACCATGGCCAGACCACACTGCATGCAGTAACACCCTAGCAGATATAGCAAGCATTCCAAGGTGTGAATGTACATGGAAATTAGGAAAGCCACAGCAACACACTATAGTCAAGACACCTAGCAGGCATACAAGTAGTGAATGTAAAGGGCAAATATTGAAGCCATAGCAACAAAGTGCAAGAGCCACTGCTATATACCAGTTACACCACATGTCCCACAGGAAAGCACACACACACACACACACATTAACAGTAGTAGTAGTCTTAGGTGTCAGTGTACATACACACTTAGTACAGGAAACTGGATAAATGAATGGAGAAATGTTAATCTATAACACAGCCAGAAATATGAGAGGGATACTAACCTTTACACTCACAGAACAGTGTCCACAGCATACCAGCATGGTCCCTGCCCTTGAACTCTGAAAGGGCTACGCCTATCTCACATACCTTTTTATAGCACTGTCCTGGAATCACAGTGAGAACTGCGATCAGTACACAACTGGCTGCATGCAATTAGCAAATGCTGGCTAACAATTGGTGCAGAGACCATCACATGGACATATGCAGATACCTACAAAAGCATGCTGTACTCCCAGTCCACACATGCAATACTTTAATTGCACCCTGTGGAGGTAGGTAGAGACAGAGAGACAGAGAGAGAGAGAGAGAGAGAGAGAGAGAGAAAGCATACACAAACAAAACCAGTCATCAACAACCACTGGAAAGCTGACAACTGGCAACTGGAGCAGCAGGACATCAAACCAGATGGCAATGCAAACAGCTGTGACAAACACAGGTAATGTAAAGTAATACTTTAAAAGTCTACATACTGTGAACCCTCCATATGTGTCATTGGTCTGTATCCATATGTATATGAAGATGTGCATAGAGCAGGGGACATACAGCAACTATCAGTGAAGGCTGTACATAGATATATATGTGAGGGCATCTATGTGCACATATCAATGTAGGTTGAATGTAGGTTGTAGTGCAATGTACAAAGTAGGTTTCACAGTTATGTATGTTTAGCAGTATGTTAGTGTGTGTATACAGTTTTGTAAACAAACATGTTGATATACCTATCTATCATATGGATACATCTGTATGTCAATATATGTATATATATATATATATATATATATATATATATATATATATATATATATATATATATATATATGCATATATGTATACATACATAGAGAGGGATGTAGGAATACATAGACAGATGTAGATAGATAGAATATGTACAAACATATATATGTAATACACACATACAGATATAGATATATGTAGATACATACCATAGACAGACAGATCTGACTATCTACAGATATGACTGTATATAACGATCTCACACTCCCCCTGTCCCACCCCCTCTGTCACTCTCACCCGCTGTCTGTCACACACACCCCTCCTCTCTCCATAGCTATAGCAATATATGTACATCGATATATATATATATATATATATGTTTATATGTATACAGACATATATACATATATATATATATTTATACACATATAGATAGATATATATATGTATACATATATACATATATATATATATTTATACACATATAGATAGATATATATATGTATACATATATATAGAGAGAGAGAGACGTATATATATTCTGAGTGAGGCACATGTGTACAGATGTATTGCAACAGATGCCTGGTGACAAAGGCATGGAGTGAACACCAGTGTCAAAACTGGAGTACCATACCCCATTTCAAATCACCTAAACCAGTAACCACCAGATATGTGATTGGCTGCCCACCACTGCATGTGTCAGGGGTGAACAGGGTCATAAATGTGTACAATAGTCCTCCCAATGATATTCACAGTGGCACACTATTCCTGGAATACCTGCACATGGTATGTGTCAGCAGACATGGTGTGTCAGCTATGGACATGTAGGTCAGTGTACCCCTCCACACCACACAATGGTTGCCACAGTATGAACCTCACATGACAGCTACAGATATGGAGAAGGACACAGTGACATGTACAACACTGTGACAATGCACTCAAATACATTACCAATGCACAGTGACTGACAACACCACAGAGTATGCACATACTACCCACAGAGAGGTTACCACTCCTGGATTTACATACTTAAGTCACACCCATGACAGATGTCCAACAACCATAGTAACACCTCACATCATACACAACCTATATGACTGCTGTGTGTCGTCCGTGACACCGCAGTAGAGAGCACATGGCAGAGGTACAGGTTCCTACCCACAGATAAGACATACCCTGCAATAAACCACACAGCATTAAGAAGCAAGACTCCCCATGAGTACATGTCACACATACCCCTGCTGAATGTTAGTCAGATAGGTAATATGCCATATGAGTCACCCTGTGTAACTGTTTGACAGGAACAGGTACCATCACATCACATGTGTCACAATGATCAGGGTAGCAGAACAGTATGCTGCTGTAGTCCCAGGGGCAATAGCATATTGTATTGTATTGTATTGTAATGTATTGTATTGTGTTGTATTGTATTGTTATGTAGAGGTGCCTCCTTCGTGGAGTGGAACCACTGCTGCTGTACGCCAGTGTACAGGTACATATCCTGTAGTCAGGCTAGTGTTACATAACACTTCTATATGTGTGTTTAGCTCCTCTTGGAGTTCATGTAGCATGCAACCGGGGATACCATCAGGTCCCATTCATGTTGTGTTTTCTGCTTTTCTGAGGGCGGCTCTCACCTGGACATCTGTGATGACAGGTATGCCTTAGTTTGGGGGAGAGGGAGGGGGAAACTTGCACTGAACCTGTCTGCCACAATGTTGCCAATATCTGTGAATTATTTTTTCTGTGTACTAACTATGAGCATATTGGAGGGTGTCTGACCAGGTTGCTAACATAACTGAAGAAGGCCTTGTGGTTATCTGCAGTGTCCTAGTTGATTTCCCTCTCAAAGTTGCCCATGGATGTTTGTATGAGAGAAAATAGCTCCTTACTAGTGCTGATCAGACATGCCTTCCCTTTATGGAGTTATGCTTTGTCTTGCAGTAGCTGCCATCTTTTGTTATACAGTCTGTCTATGGCTGGGGTCCACCAGACAGGATGCTTTCTCTTTGTGGACAGTGTCTTGGTCTTATATGGGATTGCATGATCTATGCATTCTCGGAGATGTCCGTAGAAATCATTTGTGAAGGGGTCAGCATTGTGGGTTGTGTCTTCCACTGGCCCAGTGGGCTTAAAGGATACCATGTCAGTGTTACGAAGTGTAAAGTTTGCATTTGAAATGTTATTCACTGTAGTTGTTTGTGCTGGTGGTGGAGGTGGGATATGTATATCCAGGGCAATTACTTTGTGGTCAGCTCACAGTAGTTGATGATGTACCCCATACAGTACCTCGATACAAACCCCCAGAGTGAGGAGGTGCTTTGGACCTGAATCAGTGTTCTGACTGCTGGGGTTTGGTAGTATGTCATATGGAGTGTGCCAGGTACTGTTGCACAGTTGTTGGCTGAGCACTGATACCTGGCCATTTACATGTGTATCCACCAATAGACAGACAGATGCTATATATGTGAGATATGTTGTATCACAACAGTCGAGTAGCATGTGTAGTATGTGTGCCAAATTCTGTTGACATATTTTTCTGATATCATGTTATTTCCCTTTTCAGGACCATGGCTCACCAGCGCAATCCAGCGTACTCTGCAACTGAGGATGAGGAAATACACCAGAGCCTGGTGCGGGATTATGCAATACTCTTTTCCCGCACCAGCCAGAATCAGCAGGAGAGGGCTGCACTGTGGCAAGACCTGGTCCGTCAGGTAAATGACATAGGCACGCATAATAGGACATATGAGCAGGTATGACATCACTGCAGTGATTTAATCAGAAATGTCCGTCAGCGTGCATCGGATATCCACAGACAACAGGTTGCCACAGGTGGTGGGGTGGCTTCACATCCCCCACTCACCAGACTGGAGGGACTACTCATAAGTGTTGTGGCTCCAGCCCACCAACAACAACAACAGCAGCAGACCTGCATTATGATGGAGGCTGGAGCCACACAGCATCAAGACTACGAGCGTGCAGGTAATATGCCATATGTATAGTTGACTGTTGTGTACACTGGTAGTTAATGCATGTGTGAGGTGTGTCCTCGGTTTGTAGCTGTCATCATAGTATTTAATGTGCAAGTGTGATATTCTCAATATCAGCCGCTGACCTGAGAAAGGCGACTGTTGTACTACTGACCTGTATCATACTCAGTAACAATGGCACAGTTGTGCCCACTGACATTAATTTCCTCACTTCTGCAGGTCCCTCCGGTGTAACAGCAATGCAGCCTATCCATGCTGGTGAGTGTGTATTAACAATACCTTTAATAGTCTTGATAGTAATAGTAATATTAGGCTTACTGAGTAGTGCTCTGTGCATACATGCAGGTGTGTCTGTGTCTGTGTGTTGATATCTCGCATACTGAGTAGTGTGCAAGTGTGCAACTGTGTGCAAGTGTGTGCACATGTGTGCAAGTGTGTGCACCTGTGCATGTGTGCACCTTTGCACCTGTGCATGTGTGCACCTGTGCATGTGTGCACGTGTGCAAGTGTGCAACTGTGTGCAAGTGTGTGCACATGTGTGCAAGTGTGTGCATGTGTGCAACTGTGTGCATGTGTGCATGTGTGCACCTGTGTATGTGTGCAAGTGTGCATGTGTGCACCTGTGCACCTGTGCATGTGTGCATGCATGCATGTGTGCATGTGTGCACCTGTGCATGTGTGCATGTGTGCATGTCTGCATGTGTGCATCACTGGTAACATTGTGTAGACATTGTAAACTGTGTTTCCTGTTTCCCTCCCACAGGTTCTGGTGCTGCTCTGGTGTCATGCAGCAGGGAACCTGAATCAGGTGCCACGGGTACTGATAATGATGACATCTGTGTAATGGCACAGGAAGGTATGCCAGGGTCCATCATTGGTCTGCCAATTGACAGTACACAGCTGTCAACCCCATCAATGCACACAGTCATCCTGCCAATACATCCTTTGTCACCAATGTCCCTAGGTGATGGACAGGATACAGTGGGCATTGACCAGGGTAATGTGATATCTGTGGCACATGCTTCCCCACACAGCAGCCATGGGCATGGCCCTGAGATGGTACCACACAGACAGATGTCCAGGGGTTCTCGTGGGAGCATCCATGGGCGTACTGCCCCTGTCAAACGTGCCCACAAAGGTCTTACAACCTCAGCTATGTTTCAGGCTGTCATGCAGGCACAGTCACGTATGGAAGGGTACACCAGACAGGGTCTGACGGAGCTGAGAGCATGTCGCACAGCCAAGACTGACAGTATGTGTGAAATTGCGGCTGCCATCCATAATTTCACCGATATCATAGACAGACGTTGTGGGGACATATTAGATCGGTACCACAACTACATGTCCATGAGCCAGGGCAATGGTGCACGGTTGAGGCGTCGACGTGGGTGTATGCCAGCAACAGCAGCAGCTGGCAGTTGTTGCAGATGACAACAGGGCCGCGGCCGCCCCCATAGTGCCAGCAGCAGCCCCAGCAATGCTGGGTCTGTGCTGTCATCAGACCGCCCCAGGAGACCACGTGCACATGGCTCTGGACAGGCCCGACAGGGATCTGTGTCTAGTCAATGAACACCTGCTTCTGATGACAGTACCCAGTCTGGATTGGTACCAGATACGGTCTGTAGCACCCCTGCAAGGCAGAGGTACTGTGTCTGTGGCCAGAGACACTGATCTGTATGACCTGGCAGGTACAGTCTGTGGCTGTCCACAAACACCAGTATATGGTAGCCATGAGGTGGAACTGTGTGCATCAACACACACATGCGAATTGACAACACCTAGGGCTACCGCATGCACGCACACACTGCATCAACATTGCCCCACCTTGTACTGCTGTCCCTCACCAACACACATACACATACATGTCAATTGGTGGTATCAGTGGCAGACTCAGGCATACCAAGTTCACACCCTGTGCATATGATGAAACTGTGCCACCTCCTGCAATCTGTAACATCAGTGCAGGTACAGGTTAACATGTTGCTGATGCACAGGGTGACTACATAGACGTGTAGTAATAGTATCATGTTGTTAACAGTATTGTGTGCTGATATAATTGTGAGTATATCCCAGCATGCCTGATGCAGTAAGGGTATGATTGTCTTGTACTGTTGTCTACACCCATGGTAAGTACCATAGTGTATCATCTGCACATGGTGGCATACTGGTGGTAAGCATGTCAACAGAAGGCTACATACATAGTTAGCACAGGGGATAAGCTAATGAAAGTATTGATACGCAATGATGGACATGTAAACTGCAAGTGGCATGTTGCCCACACTGGACTCTGCAATACAGATGTTTGAGTATGTTGATATGTGTGCAGTACTACACGACTGGTACAGGACAGACAGGAGCACCCTAGCACTGCAAGCTCACATCTCATACCATGCTAGACAGCCCCAACACACAAAACTAACTGTCACAGGAGAGAGAGTCCCCATAAATGTCAGGGATACTGTGGTGGCAGGACAGGTAGCATACATCCTACTAAGTATGGGACTACTGAGTGAAGGCTCAGTGTCTGTTATTTGACATGTGTATTACTGCAGGTATGAGCACCTGGGTTTCCATCCGGTTATTGTACATCCTGACTGTACATGGTCTGTACACTTGTGTGCGCTGAGACTGGACCCTGGCCATCTGACCTGTGTATTTCCATGTACATGTGTATAGTGCCTGCATATTTGCACTGTGACCTACTGGAAGTGGTACAGCTTGTTTGTTGTACAATTGACTACATGCAGCCCTGCTTACTGTAGCTTTGTTTGCATGCATGTTTGCTTGCAGTTACCCTGGAACACTGATCCCACCTGCAATGCAGATTTACAGAGCTTCTGTGGACTCCTAGTGACATCTGCATAGCTTACTATATGTATGTCCATGTCTCACTTGACAGAACGTCACTGTTTGTCCTGTTTGCATGTACGTTGCCTGTGACACATTACATATGACTTTCCTGGCATTTGACCACGTGTGCAGTCATATATGCCAGTGCTAACTAATCACAGGCACTACACCCTCACATACACACCTTCTGTACCTTGTTTCCCATTGGCCCTATGTGCTGTTAATCACCATGACAATCACAATACTATGGTAGCATGTGCAAAGGTCACTTGTCAGTCACCTCTATGGTACAATTGTGGAATATGTGAGTCATGTGGCAATGTCACAGCTGCCACATGTACACAGTCAACCCTCTCCCCTACACATGGATGTACAACACATGTATGAGATGCAACCGCCTAGCCAAACTGGGGACTAAACACTCTGAACCCAGTACTGGCATAACCTGTCAGGTGGCATGAAATACTACAGCAACTACAATACCAGTCTGATGTAGACCTACACTGACAGCAATCCAAACACATCAACACACTGGGGCATTTGTGGAGCCTCAGAATAGCATCCTGCCTGAGCTGCACACACCTCTGCAGCTGGCACACAGGCATACATTAAGCCAGAACACAGCACGTGCAACACATAGCACACAAATCCTGTGTGCCAAACAGTCACAGCCTGTACAGCTAGACAACACACCTGCTACAGTTGTGTTAGGCACCTTTATTGTCTGGTACAGTGTGGTCCCGCTCACCAGGCTGGACGATGTGAAGGTCACAGTGATATGCCCGTGGGGCACTATGGTCCACCACATAACACAAGCACACAGGTCAGTCAGAGGCATGGACACATATGACTCAGTCATTGTCCATGCCACTATGACTGACCTGTGATGTACCTCCCTGGACTACATGATAGGGAACATAGAAGGGCTCTCTGAGCATGTGGCACAGGCTGGTATGACCCTGACCTTGGTTGGCATCATACCCTCACTAAGAATGCTGAAGTATTACTGAATGCTGATGAATTACTGTAGCGACAACACCCTAGCTGAAAGGTCCCTAGCATGTAGTCACTGCATTGCTATGGAACAACTTGTTACCAGTCCCGCAACAGGTGAAAACATGCAGCACCTGTTCATCAACAACATGTAGACTATATGCCCCAGACCAGATGTGTATCCCTCACTGCTAGGATGATACCATATACAACTCACAATGTTTATACACATACCACATGCAGCACCCGCACAGAAGATCACAGTTATAATGTTAGCCAGTGCAAATACCATGTATTCACATGTGGCAGGTGTCAGACATGGGAACTATTGAAGGTCACAGGTACATATGTGTATTTGCCACACACATATATCATCTGTGTCCATTGCTATTACTGGTTTAATTGATGTCATGCATTATTGTGAACAACAACCCACACACATGGGCATTCTGTGTGACAAAAACACACGTGGCATGTGTGGAATTCAAAGCCATAACTAACTGTGCTATGACAGTAGTGAGAGATGCAGTAGCAGAGCATGCTATTTGCATTACTGGGAGATTTGCCCTCTTCTGCTGTACTTGTAGGGTGCTGACATCATCTCTGTATAGAGATTGGAATATGCAGCAGCTGGTGTGTTGTACTGGTTGCCAAAAGGGTCAGTTCTCTCTCACGTGTAATTGCACACACCCTACTTTCACCACCCCCATACACACACCATTTGTAGGATTCAACCCCCTACCTAATTATGTTATGATACTCAAGACAGGCGCATTAGCAGAGCGTGCTATTCGCATTTCTGGGAGGTTTCTCTTCTCCTGCTGTACTTATAGGGTGCTGACATCATCAGTGTTTAGAAAGAGGAATGTGCATCCTGTAGTGTGTTCTCCTAGTTGCCAAAAGGGACATTTCACTCACACACACACTAACCCCCCTCACCAAAACTTGCCATTTGCAGGATTCAAACCCCTATCTAACTATGTTATGACATTCGAGACGGATGCATTAGCAGAGCACACTATTCGCATTACTGGGAGGTTTCCCTTCTCCTGGTGTACTTATAGGGTGCTGACATCATCAGTGTTTAGAAAGGGGAATGCATCTTGTAGTGTGTTCTCCTAGTTGCCAAAAGGGACAGTTCTCTCACACAGAATTGCACACACACTAACCCCCTCATCCAAACACACTTGCAAACCCCTATCTAACTATGTTATGACACTCGAGACGGACACATTAGCGGACCATGCTATTTGCATTACTGGGAGGTTTCCCTTCTCCTGCTGTACTTATAGGGTGCTGACATCATCAGTGTTTAGAAAGGGGAATGTGCATCCTGTAGTGTGTTCTCCTAGTTGCCAAAAGGGACATTTCCCTCACACAGAATTGCACACACACTAACCCCCCTGACCCAAACACACACACTTGCAATTTGGAGGATTCAAACCCCTACCTAACTATGTTATGACACACGAGATGGACACATTAGCAGAGCACGGTATTTGCATTACTGGGAGGTTTCCCTTCTCCTGCTGTACTTATAGGGTGCTGACATCACCAGTGTTTAGAAAGGGGAATGTGCATCCTGTAGTGTGTTCTCCTAGTTGCCAAAGGGGACATTTCTCTCAGACAGAATTGCACACGCACCGACCCCGCTCACCCACACACACACACACTCTGAGCATTTGCAAGATTCAAACACCTACTTAACTATATTATGACACTTGAGGGAGACACATTAGCAGAGCGCGCTATCAGAATCACATGGCATCTGTTCTGCACTTGCAGTATTTATAGGGTGCTGACATCATTATTTATACAGAGGTATGTACATCTATTACTACCTGTCAGGTGGGGGATAGCATATATATACATTTGCAGCCACCTACTTCAGGGTCAGATATGCACATCAGCACTGGCAGGTTATGTTTTATACCATGCTTTGTGACCACAGGACCTGTAACACACAACACAACCAGTTCAGACCACCCCTCCCACATCTGGGACACACACTTTGCTTCCCTGGGAACAGTGCCAAGATATGAAGGTGTTCACATACACCATTCCAGTAGTTAACATCAGGTACAGGTATATTGAGTGTGGGAACTACTCAGGCCTCTACAACATTACCCTACAGCCACTACAATTTGTGAGTCCATGTGCTATGGCAGGACCACTCACCACAGCCACAAGGGGGAATACATATTGCACCTGACCATCTGCAACATGGGTACTCATTGTTCCACACCAGAGGTAGACCACCATTGTTGATATCTGACCATACCCACCTTTCCCTGGACATCCATATCCCATCCCCACCCCCAGGCAAGGTTGCCACTGCAAACAAAGTGTATTTATCAAAAGCAGACTTTGCACTTGTGAAGACTGGGGTGGAAGACTTCAAAGGACTCATGCTGGGGGAGTATACAGGCCACTCTGCATAATCCTTGACAATTGCATTCTATGAGCATGTGGAAGGTTTGCATTGATCATGCTATCCCAAATATACCCATCACTCCTCCCCAACAGGACACCCTGTCAGGTGTACACCAGCCATATATGAGCTGTCCAACAGATGGAGTGAGCTAATACATTGCAGAGCAGTAGCCCACAGAGGGAGGACATCTCTGAACAGTACTGGCATGACACTTCAATCCCTCTTAATCATCACGACAACATGTTGACAGTGAAATTGTCCAGACACTGCAGATAAGGCTCCCCTCAGTCTGTTATTGATGCCCACTTACTGTTAGAGGTCCTCACCAACCCTCTTCCAGCACAAACCAACAACATGGATGTGGCATAGCAAATTCAACAACTGGGATCTCCACTGTGTCCCTGCTTGATGGAGGCACAGCACACTAGCCTCAAACGGTGCCTTATGTGACCTACTTTACAGTGCACAGTAGCCTACTGTACTGGGGATGCAGACGCCAAGCACACTCTGGCTAAGCTTTCATTCCTTAGGGCAAACAGCCTAGTATTGACCTCTACACCCATATGTTTAATTGCCAAATGCACAATATTTGTTGCTGATAGGCTGTTTGCAGGTCCTTATTGCCATTGCATTCCCTGTTTCTATGAACAACTTGTGTATCTGTGGAAGATGTTTTAATATGAGGGGGATCCACTATATCACTTATGTCTCTGTAGTCATTTAACTGCGTGCAGTGGGCAGATTGCTGTAATGTGGTTGGTTCCTGGAATGACACATACAAATACCAGATATGTGTGGCCAACTGCTAAACTGAGATATGGCCTAAGTGTGTGAGCATTCCCAGTTCAGCCTTTCCATGGCATGTTGTCTGACATATGTCTCATTTATAAGTGTGCGAGCATGCCCAGTGTGAGCTTTCCGTATGTTGAACTCTGCAGTCCACCACATATGTGGATGAGTGTGAACTTCCACAATATCTCACGTTTATGGTTGTGTGTTGGGTGTCATGTTGTGTACTTACTGGCCAACTGCTTTGTGTCTGAACACAACAGGGATTATACTGTGCCTGCAGGGTTTGCATGGGAAACTTTGCATACAGTTGTCAACATCCCAACACTAGTACCATATAGTGTACTGGTTCAGTACTTTCACTGTGGTGGACAGTGTCCTGGGCTTTAGTCCTATCACTGCTTTAAATTTTCATAGTGAGCACAACAGACTGTTTAGCATCCAGTTGTGCACATATGACCATGTTGCATTATGTTCAGATATGGACTACTTAAATCAGGCTTGTCCAACATTGGTAGTGCATTCCACGACATAGGTGGACATTGGCAAACACTAGTGATGTGCCCTAGGCCATTACTAATGCTAGTCAGAGAGTGTGTTTGTCCTTTGACACACATTGTAACTGGAGTTTGCCATGACATATGTCATGGTTAGTATACTGTGCCTCCATCTACCTGTGACATAACAGTGATACCCAGGGTAAACCTACCATCTCCCATCCATTCATCAAGATTCCTCTTGAGGAGAGTTGATGTTGATGGGTGACTCTCTGGCTAATCTGTACTGGGAGTTTACTCAAGAGTGGGGGTGGCTTCTGTTTTATGGATCATTCAGTACAGCTTGTCCTATGTATGTCAGTGCTGGGGTTCAGGTCTCTCATGTGCATAGCTCACTGCCATTCAGATTGTACAAGGTGCAGCATGTTCATTGATTCCAGCTTGGACATGGCTTTATACATCAGGCACAGCTTGCCTCTGGGCGGGCAGTATGGCAGTGTGTGGAGCTGCAGTTTGTTTAATCAGGCAACACATGGCATCTGTTCAAGCTCTTTGATACTCCTGGTGAGGTACTTTTGGGGTCTTTCCAGTTGATGGAGGTGTCTGTTGAGGTACATCCCACAGGGACCATTGTAGTCAATTGTGACGCTGATGAAGGATGACTGCAGAGCCACAATGACCTCCCCTGATCTAGATCTCACTACCTTCATGATTAGGTGGGTATATGGTATGTTGTTGTAACCACTACAGCCGCATGCTTGTCCAATGCAAGATATCTATCAACTTGTGTCCCCAGGTCTCTTATTATGTCTTCAGTACTTAATGGGTTAACACCTATGTGGTAATTGGTGGGCACTTACTGTATATCCACAGGGGTTGACTATACACTTTTCGGCAATTAGCTTGCTGACATGGCTATGGCACCAGTTGTCTGTTTCTATGTGGCCCTTTTATGGGATGCTTGTGTCAGCTGGAGGGTCAGATATGGTGTCCAGTTTGTAGTCCTCTGCAAATTTGTTGAGACACAGTCCTTCCATGTTGGCCTGTACCTATGGGACATATATACCAAACAAGGGAGGTCCTAGGACCGAGCCTTGTGAGATGCCAGTTGTATCTGGTTTGCAGTCTGACATGGCTGCAGCATCTCTGACCATGTCAGTTCTGTCCTTGGTCTGGTTTGCAACCCCTCTACTGACATAGGGGTTTATATTTAAGCTGGTGAGCTTATCTATAATGAACACGTGGGGTATTGTATGGAAGCCTTTTGCAAGGTCCAGCTAGGATGTGTGGACCACATTCCCCTCATCAATGACCTTAATGACTGTTTCAAATGAGTCAAACATGTTTAAGGGGCAGGATCTGCACTTATGAAAGCCACACTGGGTAGGGTCCAGTGTCAGTAGGTCCCCAATATCTTTATGTTCGAGGTACATGCTGATCCTTTCCATAGCTTTGCAGACCAAGCTTGTCAGCATTCTGGGGTGGTAGTTTGCAGTATCCATTCAGGCAACACCTTTGTGGAGAAGGGCCACTGTTGTTGTACACTGCTCTTTGTGTACATATCCTGTGGTAAGGCTGACATTGAGCAGTAGTGTTATTTGGCATTCCATTCTTCTTGGAGTCCATGTTGGATTCAGCCCAGGACACCATCTCATACCAATGATGCTGTGTGTTTTGCTTTGTAGATGCTGGCTGTTACCTCAGCATCTGCAATGTTAGGGGGCCAGCACTCTGCTGGGATAGATATTTTGCATTTGGGGGGGGGGGTGTTGCACTGCACCTGTCTCAGGTTGGATGTTGGCAATATGTGTGTGTGTTTGGTATGTTGTTTGTAATATTTGAGTGATTCAGAGCATATCTGTGAATTCCCAACAAGATTCCTACCATCAGTTAAGAAAGCCTTGTAATTATTCTTAGTATCCTGTACAATTTGTATCTTCATAGGTTCATAGGTTCATACTAGGCTATCCGCCCTAGGGCATTTCTAAGCCTAGCCAGAGTGTGTGTGGCTTTCACCACCCCTTGCTATGTGAATATTATGGCCATTTATGATTTACTTTACTGTGCCTCTGTCTGGATGTGACACAGTGAGGACCCCCAGTGTACATCTACGATCATCCACTTGGCAAGATTCCTGTTGAAGAGAGTCAGTGAGGGGCTCTGCCTAACATGGAGTGGGATTCCATTCCAGGGTGTAGGGAGCCTCTGGGTTATGTATCTGTCCCTCCAGCACATCCTATTTCATTATGTGTTGAGGTTGACATCTCTCACTCTCACAGCTCTGATGGAATTGGGTTTTCTGGGATGGAGCATGTTCATTACTCCTATGTTGGACATGGCCTTGTACAACAGGCATGCAGCACCTCTGCATAGGCAGTATGTGACTGCATACAGCTGGGGTGTCTGCAGCCAGGCAGCATATGACAAATATTTGAGACCCTTTATCCTCTTGGTGAGGTACCTTTGAGGTCTTTCTAACTGCTGCAGGTGTCAGGTAAGGTACATCCCAAATGAGGCATTGTACTAGATTATGGGTCTGATAAGAGAACAGTATAGGGGCACAATGACCTCTGTTGATGTAGATGTGAATCCTTTCATGATACGCTGTCCAATATAGACAGTCTTCCTAGCCACATTGGCAATGTAAGTGTCACATGACATGTTACTGTCCACTTGTGTCCCTAGGTCCATACATAATGGACTACCACCTATGTGGTAATTTGTGAGTACCTTGTTTGGTATTTGGTGAGACATTCATACTGTCCAGTGTCTTCAGGATGGCTGAGTGGGGTTCCTGTGTGTGAGAGTGTGGTCTGTAGCATGCTACAGACTGTACAGCAGTTTTGCCTACGGTTAGTTGCACATGGGTGGTCTCCGATGCTTCGTGCAATGTCAGTTACCTGGACGTGTGGGTGTCTGTGCTGAATATGGATACTCCCCCTGCTTTTATGTTTTGGTCCAGGTTTTGGGGCCATAATGCATGATATGAGGTATAACCTGGTAGTGCTGGTGTGCTGTCAGGAGTCTTGCTACAGGTTTCTGTCACTGCACAGACATCGATGTTCTCCATACTGGGGAGGGCCTCAGGAGCATGCATGTTGAGGTTTGCACATCTGGCATTGGGCAGCATTACCCTTATGTTTCTTTCCACTTATGTTTTCTAGGGATGGGGGTTAGTCTTTTCAGCCTTGCCTACGAAGGGCTCTATGGAGGTGGCAAGAGCCTTATCCAATATCCAGACACCCAGGGGTAACAGGTGCAAGCCATCCCTGGCACAGCAGTGTGGCTTGTCAAACATGACATCCCAAGCAGACAGACATTGGATCCCCTTGGAATGACACCAGTAATTGTGCCACTTGTTAAAGCTGATCATTCTGTGTTTGTACTGTGGCATTATTCTTGGTGAGGGTAGGATGCTGCACACGGTCAGTGTCATACCGGCCTGGACTACATAATCAGAGAGCTCATCTATGTCTCTTTTTATGTAGTCTGGGGAGGTACATCTCAGGTCATTCACACCAGCATGGACAATGACTGCATCATATTTCTACTTGCTTTGGGGTGACCTGCGTACTTGTGTTATGTGGCGTATTGTAGCAGCCTACCGGCAGCTTACTGTACCCTTTCTCTTGTTCAGTCTGGTGAGCGGGACAGCAGTGTGTCTGACTATGGAGTCACCTATTACAACTGTATCAGGCATGTTGTTTCTCCTTCTGGCCTGTGACTGTTTGGTACACCAGCTTTGTGTACTATGTGTTGCATGTGCTATGTTTGGAGGTAGTGGTTGCTTGGGTGTCTGCTTTGGAGGCCTCTGTTGATGTGGTGTGTTTGTAATTAGGGCCTCCAGGAATGTTTTTCTGTGTTTATGTCTTTGGTCTGCACTTGTCATAGGTCTATATGAGACTGGGTTTGTGGTGTGTGTGGTTACCTTCTCCTCCTGTCTAATTTTGACAGCACTGAGTTGAGAGAGCTCAGCCTCCAGTTTGGATAAATGGTTGCATCTCTCACATATATTTGTATTTCTTGGGGGGAGGTGAGGGTTGTCTGTGTTCATGGGGCAGGTGTAACATTGCCTCAAGATTCACCGATTCAACTTGTTGTAGCTGGCCTTAGTGGATTGTATGAGTGGACATATTTTATTGCCATACTACTGATCAGTGATTACTTCCCTTTTTATGTTTTCTCTATCATGTAGTAGCTTCCTCATTCTCTTGCATGGTTTGGTAATGGCTGGAGTCCACCATGCCAGATGCCTGCGTGTATGGCATTGTGTCTTGGTTTTATTTGGGATTGCATAATCCGTGCATTCCTGGCAGTGTTCATGGAATGCCTGTATAACAGGTTCTGAGTTGTGGCCCATATTTTGCACATGCACAGGGCCTTTAATGGATTCCACATCAGTTTGGAGGAGTGCAACTTTTGCTTTACACATGTTTTTCACTGTGGTTTTCTGGCCAGGGACTGTGGTCAGGATGTGTATATCCGGTGTGATTACTCTATGGTCTGGTCTTACCAGTGAGGGGTACACTTCTCATCTTGTCCTCCAGTACACATGTTGCTGATTATCACATCCAGAATGCTTACCCCTCCTGTGGGAGTGGTACGTTGTTCCTGGGCATTTTGGTTTATGTATTCTAGGCACTTTTGTCCTACAGTGTTGGAGCTAGAATAATGCTCCCAATCTATGTTATTGGTATTTTCAGTCATCCAATATAATGTGGTTTGGAGGGCTTGATATATTCAAGTATTCCAACATAGGCCAAGTGCAGTTCCTGGTGTTAGGATGGTAGTCTGTAGCAGGCTATAAACTGGGAGGCAGTTTTAGCCACTGTTACTTGACCATGGCTAGTCCATGCTGCTTCTTGTTGTGGTACCAACATGGGGGTGTGGTTATACTTGACAATTATTACTAGTCACCCTCCTTTTGTAGCTTGTTCCATGTTTTGAGGCTGTACAGCACAGTATGAGGTGTAACCTGGTAGTGTTCGGGTACTGTTGTGAGCCTTGACCCAGTTTTCTGTTACAGGACAGATATCAACATTCTTCATACTGGGGGAGTTTAGACTGCATGCATCTTGCTGTTTAGACTTCTGGCATTGGGTAGCATTACATCTAGGTTATTATCCCTTGTGATACCTATGGAGGTGGGTTTGTGTTTTGAGCCTTACCTATTCAAGGCACGCTGTGGGTAACAACAGCCTTTGCCAGTATCCATAAGGCCTGGACTGATAGGTCCACACCACCCCTAGCAAGTGGAGCATCATGTCATGCTCAGCATGTCATCCCAGACTGGCACACATTGGATCCCCTTTGATTAACTGCAATACTTCAGCCAATTATTGCAATTGATCATCTCGTCATATTGTGGCATCATGCTTGGTGAGGGTAGGATATTAGTCAGGGTCATCAAGTTTGCATATACTACATGGTGTTATATTGCTTAACACATGGCATTCATGCCTCAGGTGGTGCTGCAGGGCTGCCTCTGTCAGATGCACATTCTACACTCCCTGTACATGTTTGAGAGCAGGTTATGTAATTTTAGGCATCCCTGTTATTATATGAGTGAGTCAGAGAGGGGTATCATTCCCAGGGTTCCTACTGAGCCAGTGTATGTGCTATGCGTTGCCTCTTTGCCAAGGCCAGGGAATACTGGGCATGCCTCCTTCTGCCTACTGGGGCAGGCTGAGGTTGTTCCTCCTCTGACTCACGATCTGCCTGTGATGGCCTTGGCAATGGTGGGGGGGGGGGGGTTGGCCTGGCCCTATGCTGATCCTGCTGCACCTGTTTTCCCAAGATCATATTATGTAGCATAGCATATACCATGACAATTTGGGTACATGTAGTTGGTGAGTACTGCAAGGCTCCACCAGATGTGTCCAGACACCGGAACTGTGACTTGAGCAGCCCAAACACACACTCTATTACATTACGTGTTTGTGCTTGTGCCTCATTATGGCGTTCCTGTTTAGGTGTGTGTGCGTTTCTGATGGGTGTCATCAGCCACGGCTCCAGTGCATAACCTGCATCCCCCACTAGGTGTCCATGTGGGATGTCCCCATTGGCAAATGTCTGGTACAGTTGCATCAAATGCCAGATGTGGGAATCATGGTAGCTCCCAGGGCAGCCAGCACACACATTCATTATCATGCCCTGGGCATCACACATGACCTGGCAGTTGATGGAGCGGAAGCCCTTGTGGTTAATGTAGGCCCTACCCCACTCACCAGCTGGTGCTTTGATGCGTATGTGTGTGCAGTCTATTGCACCCACTACCTCAGGGTATTCTGCTATTTGCTGGAAGAGATGCATATTGCTGGCCAATACCTCACGGGCATTGGGGAAATATACATGATCACCGACATGTGCTGACATGGCATCCAGGAACTGGTGCAGCACCCTGGAGGCTGATGCCTGTGATATCCCCATCATATCACCAGTTGGTCTCTGGAAGGTACCTGTCGCTAGTATTCTTAGGCCAACACATACCTTGGTTTCCACTGGGATGGGTTCCCCTCTGTTGGTTCTGTGTGTGAGGCGTGGCCTGCACAACTCAACAATTTGCTGCAGGAGGTCTCTGTCCACTCTATAGCACTCCACTATCTCCAGCTCATGTAACCCGTGGTAGGTGACCCTGGGCCTGTACACTCTTTTCCGTCTCCTCACTGTGGGTTGTCTGGCACCATTTGCATTGTCACCACCCTCAGCAAGTAGCCTATGTCTCCTTATGACAGCTATGGCAGCCCCTAGCATTTCTGCTCTGAGTTCAGCTTTTTCAGTATTCACTTCTAATAGCTTACTCCTGTCTTGCAGTGTCTCTTGAGAGAAACATCCAGCACTGCTGTTTGCAGAGTTTTAAGTGCTTGGCTGGGCTACTATTCTGCCTGTGTAATTGCCTGCTTCTAATTGTTTTCACCTGCTAGCTCCAGCAGTATTCCCTGCTAGCTTCCTACTAATTCTGTTGCTTCCTGTTTCCTTTCTTTTTCCTCAGGGGGGAGCAACGCGCATACCAGCAGAAACACGCCCACAGTGGCTTACACGTGCGCACACATGCTTACACGGTTTAGAATCTTGTTATTCAGGTTAAAACGCACGCACACCAGTGCAAACAGTCTTACACATCTGCCAACAGGCTCCCACATGCTCAGTCTGCCTTACACATGCACACACTGCCCTACTTGTTCCTCATGGTGTGCACACGTGCGCATGCACGCCCAGCAAGAAACTTTGGTGTAAGCAACAGTGTACACCTTCCATTTCTTGACTTTCCCATGCTTATCTTGTGGCACTCCTCTTTCCATGATATGTGTCTGACATCTGTCATGTAACACTGACCTCCAATGAACTGCATTTCTTTCCCCCCTGTGATGTCACCTAACTCCTACTTTGTTCCTCCCCCTTATGTAACTCCTACACTACTCAGAATGTGTTCATTTGCTATGTGACAGTGGAATTCAGTATCCTAACACTCATTTACATCAGATTGCCTACTAATGCTTAGTTACATGTCTTAGACTCAGCTTCCCCCCTTAGCAACCACTAAACGGTGGCCATGTTGTTTTTGGTCTGCTGGTCCCTGCATTGTAAATCCATGTATTGCATAAAACCCACATTTGTGGGTTTATAACCTTCATTTTTATGTTTTATATAGCGCAGCCCATTTGCGCGGGGCAGTGCTGAGTTTATTTCTCATATTTGCATCAGGGTACCTTGCCAATGGCCACATATTTGGCCATTGGCATGCTGCCTGACACATATGCACCCTTTATTTGGAGCTGACATGGCTCCATTGTGTTTTTTGCAGAAACATACTCAGTTGTCAACTGAGTAAATTTCTGCAGCTAAAACGGCTCTTACACAGGCTGCTTTGGGCTTCATGGATCGCTAATCTACCTCATTTGCATGCCTTTCGGCTGCAAGTGAGGTGATTAGCATAAACACACCCACTCCGTGTAAGAGACGCTTTAGCTGGTCTCTTACACGGAATTTCGGGCTGTTTCTGGATTGCGAGGGCTGCATGGAGTCTTACACTACTCTTAGACTCCGTGCAAGCCTTTGTGAATCCTGCCCTTTGTGTTTCTGGCGTTCTGTTTTTCTTGACATGCTGTTTAACTTCACTGATGGTTTGTTAAGCAAACAATGATGGCAGGCAGGGCAAGTGTAACTGGGTAAACAAAGTCCACCCACCCCTGGACGAATGTTATTTACACAGTAACACACACCCTGGAGGGCATTGTTGTGCTAAAAAAATGGACTGTCTGTAATATTGTTGTGCTTATTTATTTACTCTTTTTTATTACTATATTTTTTGAAATATTTGTGATCTAAAATAGTTCCTCCACCTAATGTTTCATACTTGCTGTAGTATATGTAAATGGTATTAGTATTTTGCATCCAAAATGTAATATTTTTCAAAAATATCCAGGTATTGACTTCATTTTTTGATCCATTAATTCTAAAGTTGTGGTTTGTTGCCAGTCATTGGGGATTGAAGTCAGTAAATAATAACACACACTTTAGTTTTAGACTTTATTTCCTTCAGAAAATTAATGCTAATACAAATCCTGCTATTCAAGCAACTTTGTAATTTTATAAGAACAATATTTAAAATCTGTCACTTTTTTGACACTCTGTCCCCCCTTTATTTTAGGTTTATCCATATTTCTTGAACTATGAGGTTGAGAGATATGCATACCTCTTAACGGCTGCTGCTGTGCTCTTGATTGATTTATCTCACTGTTTCTCACATACATACATACACACGTGAACACACACACACACACACACACACACACACACACACACACACACACACACGCACACACACACACACACACACACACACACACACACACGCGCGCGCACACCCACACAAAGAAACACACTTGTGCTTCAGAAAATGCATGTCAACACAAATTCGGTTATTCAAGCAAGTCTTTAATTTTATAACAGCAACATTTTCCTGTTTTTGAGCCTTTGTTCCCCCTTTATTTTATGCTTTATCAAGATTTCTTGAGCTAAGAGGTTGAGAGTGCACAGATCATGTCATTTGTGGCTTTATCTTACTGCTGAGTATGGCAAACAGTACCTAATGACACATTCAGTAACCACTATTATTTACATAATCATGCTGTCATTACTGCATACATTGTTCTACATTGGTAAGGGTGCTACTCCTTAAGTCTGTGGGGGGTATACTCATATGCGTGCAGTACAGCATATTATTGTGTCCAGTATACTCTGTCAGTTAGCATAATTTGAATTGTGCTGTTCCTGAATATACTTAGGTGGAATGACAGCAGCTCACATACTATATTATTCCCGTTGTTCTTACATAACACAGTGATGAGGGTCCAGTATGTTTATTTGCACGTTATCCATGTATATGCATTGCATCCATTTCTGTACTGGTTGTTTCTGTCCTATGTTTGTGCAACAGCATGGCATGTCCTTGATTTTGTTATTTATGCAACATTCTTGTGTCATGCTGTCCCACTGGCACAATGGCCTTGTTTGTGGCATGTTCTGGCAAATATTGTGCAATGCTGTGTTATAGTACTATGGGTGGTACATATGACTATGTATCCTTCACTTACTGTGTTGACATTCACTGGTCCGTCAGTGAATATTCGAAGGTGATGCATTACTTAGCATCATTCACAACTCCCTTGTGTGCCTGTATCATGTATATGTCATTAGCCAGTCTTTTTGATAATAGGCTATATTATGACAAATATACACTGATTTGCATACATGTCTATGTGTATGCATTTATAGTACGTATATACTGATTGACATGGATGTACATGTGTAATACCATATTATGATAGACACAAAACCTCCCTTGTAATAGATGACTAGTCCTGTGCACATAAGTATGGCAAATTACTGTGCTGTGTCATTTGTACACAGACATGTGTATAGCCATCACAAATCCACTATGCAAATGTGCCAGCCTTTGGTCATTTGCTTCCATGTACCTTGTGAGCACTTGGAGTCCACCTTACGTTGTGGACACATGCATGTGCACTGTGTCTCCTTAGCTATGGTTGTTCTGCCTTATTTTGTGCCTACTTTTTCCTTACTGTCATTTTCTCAATGGTGTGGGTCTGTGTTGTCCATCTCTCTTCCCCTTATAGTTTTGGCCTACATATTTCATGCATACATGGTATATGTTTTGTGTATGTTTACTTACCTGTACTGCATTATCATTTTTAACCCAGAGATAATGCAAGGCTAAAAGTGAATGATTGTGAAATGTGATTATGCTAGGCTGAAGCAAACAAAATGTATCCTTGTTGTGCTTTTTTTTGTTTGTTTATCTGTTTCTGTCATGTTGATTGGCAATGTATTGTTACCTAGTAAAAACTTTTGTTTGCCCATATTTTAAAGGGTGGAGTGAGGGGCTAGTTCACAGATAGGATGGCGACTTCTCCTAAGACAACAGACAAGGATGAAACAGCTTTGGAACGCAATTGTCATTGAAAACCTTTAAGACCATTTGGGATCCAATTAAAGAAGAAGCAGGTGTGAAGGTATTGAGACAAATGCATACTGTTGTGTTGGGTGTGGGGCTACCTGGTTTATGACCAGTCTCTGTAGTAACAATGAAGTCACACAAGAACTCTGGCCATATAATTGTGACTTAATGAAATATTGAGAGACTAGTGTGAAGTTGCTGTGTGAACATCCTCTCTATGGAAATTATCTAGTCATTTTAATGTGCAATACTCCTTTCAACAGCTAGCTAGGAAACTTAGATAGCTGGAGTTAGATTTTTTGTATGCTTTCTATTTATGTTTATTGTACTTTAATCTTCTTTGTGTGCCAACCTATGTATATTCTATTTGGTATTCATGCTATTTTCTGTATTATTTAAGTAAAACCCATTTTAATTATCTTTAAGCTATTGGGGCTGTTATTTATTAATTACAGTAGTATGTATGCACTGTTGCTTAATTGAAAAGAGGGTAATCATTTACAGTGAGGAATAACATACTGTAAGGGCCACGTTTTTGGGACTGATTCAGCCAGCTACCTGTAATTGAGATATCAAGTGTCACAATCAGAGCATACCAGTAACGGGAAGTCTCTGACTTTCTTCAGAGTAGTGGCAGTACTACCAGGCCCAGGAAGAAAGCTGTGTAGAACTTAAACAGCCTTATAAGGAAATTGTATGCATGTGTGTGAATGTGAAAAATAATACTTTCAGTGAAAGGCAGTTACTGTGGATAGTGGGGCTCTGGGAGACATTTGTTCACAGAGAGACTGGTGTAGCTCTGTATTTGTTTTGGAAATACCCTCTTAGAGAGGATCTTGGTGTCCTCTGGAGAGTTTATGATGGCTCCAAGTTTTCAGTAATCTGCAAACTTGGTCAGCAATAAACCCTTAACATTAGTTTTATCTTCAGAGAAATAAATACCATATTGGAGTGATGGAGCACTAAAACCTGGGGTATATTACTAGTGACACATCTAGAGTGTTCCAAGCACTGAACCTGTGGCACACCACTAGGGGCAGGTCTTTTGCAGGAGACAGAACCGCCTATCTTAATTTCCTGGATTGTAATTGTGATCCATTTTACTATCCAACAAGTTGTATAGGAATTAATGTTTAGCTAGGAGAGTTTCTCAGCAATACCTGAATATTGGGTGGTGTTGAACATCTTTCATAGTTTCATAGTTTCATAGTTTAGTACTAGGCTATCTGCCCTGGGGCATTTGTAAGCCTAGCCATAGTGCTGTGGCTTTCGCCACCCCATGAAATAGTACAAAAATGCACAGAATAGATTTAGAATATTGTGCCTCTGTCTAGTAGTGACACAATGAAGGTCCCCTTATATAATAGAATTAGTTTACAGTGCCCCTGTCTAGCAGTGACACAGATGTGACCCCTGGGGTAAACTTACGATCTCCCATCCACTCATCAAGATTTCTCTTGAAGAGAGTCAGTGAGGGGCTCTGCCTAACATGAACTGGGATCTTGTTCCAAAGCATAGGAAGCCTCTGGGTTATGAATCTATCCCTCCAGCATATCCTATTCATACTTGTGCCGAGGTTTAAGTCTTTAGCTCTCGTGGTCCTGATGGATTTGGATTTTTTGAGGTGGAGCATGTCCATCAGATCCTGATTGGACATGGCCTTGTACGTCAGGCAGAGATCACCTCTGAGCAGGCGGTATGCTACTGAATAGAGCTGGAGTTTCTTTAGTCTGGCAGAATAAGACATATGTTGGAGACCCTTGATCCTCTTGGTGAGGTACTTTTGTGGTCTCTCCAGCTGTTGCAAATGCCGGGTGAGGCACATACCAAATGGGGCATTGTACTCAATCATGGGTCTGATGAGGGAGGAGTATAGGGGTACAATGACATCCTTGGATCTGGATGTGAATCCCTTCATGATGAGGTGTGCAAGGTAGAATGTTTTTCTAAACACTTTGGCAACGTGGGTGTCAAATGAGAGGTCACTATCGACTTGGGTCCCTAGGTCTCTGATTACTTTTTCCGTACTCAGTGGGTTGCTGTCTATGTGATAATTTGTGGGTACTTTGTTTTTCCCAAAGGGGATGACTATACCTTTTTTGGCATTTAGTTTAAGGCCGTGACTCCGACACCAGTTGTCTGTTTCTGTGAGGCTTTTTTGTAGGATGTATGTGTCCGCTGGTGTATCGACTATGGCACCTAGTTTGCAGTCATCTGCGAACTTTGTCAGCCACAACCCTCCCATGTTTGCTTTAACATCTGAAAAACAAATGCTGAACAAGAGGGGTCCCAGGACAGATCCTTGTGGGACACCACTTGTGACTTGCTTTGAGACTGACATTGCTCCAGCGATTTTAACTTTATGGGTTCTGTCCTTTAGCCAGTTTGCAACCCATCTAGTGACATAAGGGTTTACGTTTAAGCTGTTGAGCTTATCTATGATGCCTAAGTGAGGTATTGTGTCGAAGGCCTTAGCCAAGTCCAGGTAGGCTGTATGGACTGCTTTGCCCTCATCAATGGCTCTAGTGACTGTTTTGAAAAAGTCATCCAGGTTCAAAGGCAGGATCTGCCCTTTACAAAACCGAACTGGGTTGGGTCAAGTGTCTGTAGGTCTCCTATGTCTCTGTTTATGAGCTCCATAATGATTCTTTCCATAGCCTTGCAGACCAGGCTGGTCAAGCTTATGGGGCGGTAGTTCCCAGGGTCTGTAGAGGTACCCCCTTTGTGTAGTGGGACCACTGTTGCTGTACGCCAGTGTTCAGGTACATATCCTGTAGTAAGGCTTAGGTTAAATAGCATTTTTATGTGTGGGTTTAGATCCTCTTGAAGTTCACGTCGCATGCAACCCGGGATACCATCAGGTCCCATTGATGCTGTGTTTTTAGCTTTGTTGAGGGCGGTTCTCACTTGGACATCTGAGATGACAGGGGGATTACATTCAGCTGGGATAAGTATTTCTTCTTTTGGGAGTGAAGGAGGGGAGACATTTGCACTGAACCTATCAGCCAGAATGTTGGCAATATCTGTGGGTTCAGTGTATTTTTTGTTGTTGTGAACTAACTCTGAGCATATCTGAGGGTTTCTGCCCATGTTTCTAACATAGCTGAAGAAGGCTTTGTGGTTATCTTTAGTGTCCTTAGCGATTTTTCTCTCAAAGTTGGCCTTGGATGTTTTTATGAGAGAACGTAGTTTTCTGCTAATGTTGATCAGAGATGTCTTCCCTTTATGGGATTTTGCTCTGTCATGCAGTAGCTTCCTTCTTTTGTTATACAATTTGTTAATGGCTGAGGTCCACCAGACAGGACGCTTGCCTGTGGTGGAGAGGGACTTGGATTTATTTGGGATTGCATGATCCATGCATTCTTGGAGATGTCCATAGAAAGCATTTGTGAAGGATTCGGCATTGTGGGATGTGGTATCCACTGGTCCATTGGGCTTAAAGGATACCATCTCAGTCTTAAGAAGAATGAAGTCTGCTTTTGAGAAGTTTTTCACTGTGGTCTTTTGTGCTGGGGGTGGAGGTGGGATATGTATATCCAGGGTGATTAGTTTGTGGTCAGATCTCACTAGTGAGGGGTATACCTCCGGTGTGGAGCATTTTATCCCCATGTTTGTGATGATCAGGTCTAGTATATTATCTCCCCTAGTGGGAGAGGTGACTAGTTGTTCCAGTGCATTTGAATTTATGAATTCCAGGAACCTTTGGGCTAGGGTGTTAGGGCTAGAATAATGTACCCAATCTATGTTTGGGTAGTTGAAGTCTCCCAGTATGATGGTATTTTGTGATACATTCATATCCTCCAATGTCTTCAGGAAGGTGGGGTTCCTGAGATTGGGAGGGTGCTCTGTAACATGCTACCAGTTGTATAGCAGTTTTGCCTCTGGTTAGTTGCACCTGTATGGTCTCTGATGCTTCATGTGCTGCTACTAACCTGGAGGTGTGGGTGTCCTTGATGAATATGGACACTCCCCCCCCTTCTTTGTGGTTCGGCCCGGGTTTTGGGCTGAAAACCATGATACGAGGTATAGCCTGGTAGCGCTGGGGTGCTCTCAGGAGCCTTGAACCAGGTTTCAGTTACTGCACAGACGTCGATGTTCTCCATACTGAGGAGTGCATCTAGTGCCTGCATCTTGAGATTTAGACTTCTGGCGTTGAGCAGCATTACCCTTAGTTTTTTTCCATTTTTGTTTTCTAAGAAGGTGGGTTTGTCTTTTGAGCCTTGCCTAAAAAAGGCACTATGGGGGTGGCAATAGCCTTAGCCAATATCTGAAAGCCCAGTGGTGACAGGTGCAAGCCATCCCTTGCAAAGCAGCGTGGCTTGTCCAACATGTCATCCCAGGCAGACAGACATTGGATCCCCTTAGAATGACACCAGTACTTGAGCCAATTATTAAAGCTGATCATCTTGTCTTTGCATTGTGGCATCATTCTTGGTGAGGGCAAGATGCTGCTCAGGGTCAGGGTCATACCAGCTTGGGCTACATAATCAGAGAGCTCCTCTATGTCTCTTTTCATGTAGACTAGGAGGTACGTCTCCGGTCATTCACGCCAGCATGGACAGTGACAGAGTCATATTTGTACTTGCTTTGGAGTGACCTGAGTGCGTGTGTTATGTGGCGGATCCTAGCTCCCGATAGGCAGCTCACAGTCACCCTCTCCTTGTTCAGCCTGGTAAGCGGGACATCAGTGTGTCTGACTATAGAGTCACCTATTACTAGTGTATCAGGCATGGTGTTTGGCCTTAAGGGCTGTGATTGGTTGACACAATGATTTATTGAAGTATGTGTTGCATGTGTTTTGTTTTGAGGTGGTGGATTTTTGGATGTCTGCTTTGGGAGCCTCTGTTGTTTTGGTAAGTTTTTTATTAGAGCCTCCGAGTATGTCTTTGTGTTTTTATGTGTTTGGTTTGCAGTTGTGGTAGGTCTATGTGGGACTGGGTTTTTTGTGTGTGTGTGGTTACCATCTCCTCCTGTCTGGTCATGCCAGCCCTGAGTTGAGAGAGATCATCCTCCAGTTTGGCTATATAGTTGCATCTTTCACATGTATTTGTGTTTGTTGGGAGGAGGAGAGGGTTGTCTGTGTACATGAGACAATTGTAGCATTGTCTCAAGATACCCAGATTAACCAGCTGAACTGGAGAGGACGCCAGTAATCTACCACTCGACATGCTAGAACAGTATAAGGGAGTGCTGTGCCTTTAAGGGAATTGGATATTCACAGGGGTGGTAGGTGGATGTAGTGCTTACTTAGTACGAGAGTGCTTACGTAGTAGTGAAGTTTTGAGAACAAGTGCTAGGCTTATAATATAGCGAGTAGTCTGATTATACTAAGAGTAGAGCTTCCTTAAGGGAAAATTTGAAGAGCAGACTTGGCGGAGCCAGAAGAAGTTTAACCTTGTTTAACCGGCGCTGTGTTATGCGCACAACCATGCAAAAACGCCCAGAGGCGGATTTTAAACAGGGAACTACAAAAGAGCTAGAAATGGTCCAAAACAACCAATTACTACAGCTCTTGTGCTGAGGTCACTTCCTACAGGGACAGGTAGGCTGCTCAAGGCTCCCCACTCCCACTGGTGAGCATGGAAACTTCCTTCTATCCAAGTAAGGTAATGGACAACACAGGAACTACACCACAGCCCAGAATACAGCAATGCCTGTAAACTGGTCTAAACTAGTCAAGGAGAGGCGGGAAAACAAGGATTATTTTTTTGTTTTTTTGTTTTTTTGATAGAAACACACAAAAAATGCAGAAACAGTGATAAATCAGTTACACAGGCCAGCACACTTTAGTGGGCAGCCTCAACAGTTAAATTAAACAAACAAACAAACAAACTTTCGATCAAATTCGACTAAAAAGTAACTTTAAGTGCAGATTTTAAAATAATGCAGCAAACAACTAAAAAAAAGTTTAAGCTTGCTTAGGGTAAGCTAGAGAAGCTATTCCAAGTAAAAAAACAACAAAGATACTTAAATCCAGAAAGTAGTCACTTTTCTGAGTTCTCTGTAGCTAGGACCACTCTGCAGGACCACGAGGAGCTTGCCTGAGTAGTATAGCCAGAAAAAAACGCCCAGAGGCGGATTTTAAACAGGGAACTACAAAAGAGCTAGAAATGGTTCAAAACAACCAATTACTACAGCTCTTGTGATATTTAGGTATGCAGTGTATACTGCCTTTCCCTCATCCATTGCTTCAGGAGCCATTTTAAAGAAGGCAGACAGGTTAAGCAGGCAGGATCTGTCCTTGACTAAACAAAACTATCTTGGGTCAAGAATTTGCAGGTCACCTATATCCTTATTTACTAATCCCATGATGATCCTCTCCATTCTCTTACAGATGAGACTTGTCAGACTTATGCATCTATAATTACCCAGGTCCATTGGTTTCCCACCTTTATGCAGGGGGTGACTGTTCCTGTCCTCCATTCCTTCTCTACAAAGCCTGTTTGTTGGCTTATAGTCATTAGTCTCTGTAAGGGGTTTGACAGGTCCTGTTTCAGGCTTGCTAGTAGGCAACCTAGTACGTTATCTAACCTCATAGAAGCAGAATTCTTTGCCTTGAAAAAAGCTTAGAGGACTTGTCCTTGGGAGATTTAAGAGGGAGATGTAAATGCAGGCATGTGATCTGGGAAAATCTAAATATATCTACTAGTAGACTAGCTTTGTCCTCAGCATCTGAGTAAGTCATATCAATTGCTGTTAGTTATGTGCAGTGCTGGACATTGTTTCTGAGGTTTATAACATAGTTGAAGAAGGCTTTATGGTTGTCTTTTGCCTAAATGGCTATTTTAATCCACATTTTTATTTATTTCGTTTGTTTCTGTTAGCTGGGGAGCACTGTCTGGTTAAGTGACTTGCTCAGAATCACAGTTAGGCAGGCTGAGAGAATGAAACCCTTGGCCACTGGACCACATGAAACAGCTCATTAACACCTCCTCTATTTGTGGTGTCAACTGACAGTATCAAGCTGTAGTTGATTTGATCAAGGGCCCGAGCACCTTGTTAAGTTGTGTCAATGGTGCAACAATTGGCACACCTGCCTTTAATGCAGAAGTCTATGAGTTCATTTCCTACACCAGGTTGATCGAATGCTGACACTGCAGTGCACCATAAGGGGAGTACTGCATTGTAACATAAGGGGGGTGCTGCACCCCAGAGTGTGCCTTCCTTTGGATGATGTCTCAAAGCCTGACTGCATGTAACTTCATTAACACATGGTACTCCCCCATCAAAACCCTTCCCTATCAAGACATCTGCAGGATGGTAGTTCGGTACTCTTGTTGTCTCAAGACAACCTACTATTGGCATTTTGTCTTTTCCACTTACTGGCTCTCTCACCTTTTGTTCCCCACCTTGCCTCTGTGGATATCTGTATGCCACATGGCCCCACTGGTTGCATTCAAAACATTTAACCATAGGTCATGGACATGTACCTAGACTTGTGGCTTCCCTGCTAATGGCAAATTCTGTCGGGGCAGTCTGGGCTGCCCACCATGGGTTCCTTTAGACCCATGAGCAGTACTGGGGGTCCATTTCCTGTGCAGGGATGCCCTACTTTCTAGGTATAGGTCTCCCTTCTTCCCCAACTCCTCTGAAGTAGCACATCAGCTAACCAGATCCTCATGTCCTCAGGCAACATGCTAAGGGCTTGTTCCCTCACCAAATGGTCTGCCAGTCCTTCAAATGTGGTGACCTGACATCCACTCACCACCTGTGAAAATAAGTGCTCAGTTCAGCAACATACTCACACAAACTTTCATGTGTCTTGGGTCTATGCTCATGAAACTTTTTCCTATAGGTTTCATGTGTTAGCTTAAAAAAAATCTAACAGTTCTTAGCAGTATAATGAAAACATTCATGATCAGCAAGTTTAGATACCTGGAACTTGTGTTGATTTTTTGCATATTCATTATTGTATAATATTTTTACTCTTTTAATGTTTATTATTTATGAAATATTATTTTTTTTGTAGTGTAATCAATTGTATTTATTATATGTATTAATTTCTGTCACTGTGGAGCTTTTCTCCCCGGGCCTCCGCTGATAATGGACATGTAATCCAGACGGACTATCCCGGTCAACAAATGTAAAATAAAAAATAAATAAATAAAATAAATAGATAACACAGTTACAGCTTTACCATGGAGTAAGGGGGTCAGGAACCATACCCAGAGCCTTTGGTCAACATCATACTGTTTTCATACCCTCTCAAACATATCAATGAAACTATCAAAATTATCTCCCCTCTGTAAACTTTGGAAGAATTTTACTCACCTTCTGTGCTTCTGGGGTCAAGCTATTCCCTTCTCCATTACTTCCATGACTCTGGCAAAGAGTCAGCATCTCCTTTTCATGTTGCATCTGCCGCTCTTTTGCCTGGCCTCCAACTCAAGTCTCTTTAGCTCCAGATGGAATTTTAAGTCCTCTGCACAAAGGTTGAGCTGTCCATTCCCTGAGTGTTGTACATCTCCACAGCCAGTCTGATCATCCTCCTGATTGCTGCTTTCTGGTGCACCTGTGACCAAAGCTGCAACCATATCTGCCTTAGTCTGGTTTCCCTGAACCAGTCCTTTAGCCTGGCACATCTCAGCCAGCTGGCTCCTTGTCCATGCTCCTCTGCTGACATGCTTGCCTGTTCTCCCTGACTAACTAAGCTAACAAAAGAAATAAAATGATTGTGATCTGAACTCTGAGTATTCACTGTGTGGCTGATTTAGAGTACAAAAACACCTTCAGTGATCACTGTACACAAGCTACAGGAATTCACACTACCTACACCACTACAAGCCAATTAATATTTGCCAAGCAATCAATATGTAGTGTGGATATCCCACCACTGCCAAACAGTTAATATGTGATGCCTGTGCACTGGCCCAGCAATCAAGGAGCCTCAATCTTCACCACTAACACCAGTGAGGGGCATCAACATAGGGGAGGATAACAAATATGCACACAGTAAAGCACAATTTCCCTTAAGAGCACACTGAGATCACAGTCAGTCTGGGGCTGGTTTCTCCCTTTCTCTCCAGATCCCCAGTAAGACTCCCCACTGGCACAGCTATAGGGTCCAGATCTCAGCCTAGTGGGTAAGCTGAAACCTCCAACACCCTTTCTGTCCAGCCAGTGCTTTGTGTCCCTGACCAAGTAGCTGACACACACACACACACACTTTGAGATATGAGTTATATACAAACACACAAACACTCCTGGGGAAGGCTGGCACAGATTCCCCAGCTGTGTCCCCTTTCTACACAGTCCAAAAGGTAGTACCGGCTGTCACCACCCTCTAATATTCATCAACTACTAAAAAGGCCCTTACTAAAGGATGTCCAATTATTACTGTGCAATATTATTATCCATATGGATAGTGTGATTGAACAGCAAGGCTTATTTGGAGTGATTTGGACAGTATCACTATATACATGCAATGTACTCTAGAGCTTAACTTATCACTACACACAACAGCCACAGTTGAAAGGTTTAAAAATATTTAATAATAAATAATAAAAACAAAACACAATACTTCTTACTACACAGTGTTATTCAGGAGTTCAAAGATTACAGAGAAATACTTAAAATAATACAGTAGAAAACTTCTGACATCAATACAGAAAAAAACTAATCTAATCTTCCTATTTCCTAGTTATATCTAAGATAAAACTTAGTTCTAAAATAAACTTACATAAGCCATGGTGGTGCAGCGGTAGCATTGTCACCTCACAGCAAGAGGTTCTCCCATTCGATTCTTGGCTGGAGCACCTTCTGTGTGGAGTCTTCATGTCCTCCCTGCTGTTGAGTGACGTTCGAAAGACATGCGTGAATGGGCGTGCCTTCGTTGAGGGTTGGGTGTCGGGCTGGCACCTCAGCACCATAAAAATCAACTGCCAATCATTAGTGGACTGGAGTTCTGCTGTGGCGACCCCTAACCAGGAAAAGCCGAAAGAAAACCAAAACAAATAGAGCAGAAGCAGTGCTGGTGAGTTGGATGTTCTCAAGACAAATGCAAAATGCTCTCTGATTTTCTCTATTTAAATTGATAACACAGTGCTGCTTCACATTACGTCATTCTTAACAATTTTTTGTTTTCCTAGGCTAACAGAAACTCAGAGGTTAATAGTCCTTTTGATCTTGCAGCTGGTCAGAAAGCCAGAGCAATAGAAGAAATTATACATGTAAATTCTAGCCATTAACTCTGTCTTCAAATCAATAGGAAGAATTCCTTCATTTAGACATCTCGACTCTGAGATTTGACATCAAACAATTACACAGTGCTTGACTAATCAGCCTTCCTGCAGCAGAGTGCACTGTTGTAACATTTTTGCAATTCCACATATAACAGCATTTTCTTCCATTTAAGAGAACAAGCCTGTGGCTTATATTAATATTTACAAATGACAGAATTATCTACAAATTTTTTTCTGGCTAGGCTAGCAGCCTTCACCTATCTTCACACATATATTCATATTAAAAATAAAACATTATCTTTATTTGCTTATATTTGGTCAAAACACATGTTAAAATAGAAGTAGACTGACAACCTGTTTTGGTAAGCTAAGTACTGTATGCATACACATTTCTTTGGGAAGTACTAAAGCAACATTAAGCAGTCCACTTAACTCTGAAGTAAGCCCATTTGATATATGAAAGCTGGTAAAATCTTCTGGCTTATGAGAGTCTCCAACTCTCACCTCCCATGCCTGGTATCCTCAGACGTCAAGAAATACAGGACAAATGAGCAAGTGGTCATAAGACTGATGGTTGTAGAGGTACTGGAGGCCAAAATCAACATGAATATTTTCTAAACATCATTTTATATATTCTGATCTCATATTAGCAATTTCTTTCTTCACAGGCTTCCAATCACCTTCTGAATGTGCTCTGAAATAAGGCCATTTGCCAAGTAAATTCTCATTCCTTGATAGAGTCAGTCTAATTCCAAAAGGCACATAAAGCTATTAAACTTCTTCAGAGTGCTTAATAATAATAATAATAATAATAATAATAATAATAATAATAATAATAATAATAATAATTATTATTATTATTATTATAAAAAATCATCACAGGTATCTCCTTACAAGCAGCATTGCTCACACACCACCCTGCTTATAGCTATTCTGAATGTCTATTGGCTAAACTGTGTAAGTGGACTAATGCTAGCAGATGTTTTCCAGTCATAACTCAGGCCAGAAGAGCAATATTAAAGATTACATAAATGGATAATTTAGAGTAATTTAGAGTAACTGGTAAGCCGTATGTTTTGGTAAAAGAGAGGATATCAGAATGCCTTAAGGAAATACATATGGATGTAGGGAGAACAAGCAAAGCCCACTCAGTTTGTTAAGCTTTCTACAATAGAATTTCACCAAAAATTCCTCTCTAGTCCGGTTGGATTCATGATTATTTATCAAACAGCTTTTCCCTGATGGTCAATAGCACAAAAAAATATTAATTAAAATGGCAACAAATGGATTTCTTGCAGAGGGGCAAGCTCTCTACCCCACGCCATGGGGGGAAGACACCCACACCAACAAGAAAATGGCAACAGTTGCTGTTCACTTAAAGCAGCTTTCAGTGAAGTCTCCCTTGCAGTACTGACAGTCAGCAAAATAGTACCCAAACTCTCCTAACATCGCCATCCAGACAACCATTTTCTATCTTTAAGTTTCTCCTTGTTTTAACCCCTATTTTGTATGTGACTCTGAGACTATAGCATCCCTGCAGAACCTTTATGAGTTACTCTGCTTCGGACACTATTTTTCCTTTTTTAGCCAAGTGGAGTAATTTTAATGCATGCATACATGCACACACACACACACACACACACACACACACACACACACACACACACACACACACACACACAGGCTCGCATATAGTCGCGTGCGTGCACACACACACACAAACATGCACACATGCACACACAGACACAAACACACACATACAGACACACACACACACACACACACACACACACACACACACACACACACACACACACACACACACACACACACACGGATACTCACACACACATACAAATGCACAACGTATTTTTCACCTGGGTGGGATTATTTTGCTCTTATCTGCAACTGTAACTGCAGCAAGAGTATATGTCCCAGAGGTTCAGCTAGCTCAACTAGCACCCTCTAGTGGTCCTTCAAACTAGCACCCCCCCCTCCTAAAAGTCCACTGCTTGTACTGGCACACTAACTGGGTGGCCAAATAAAAGCCTATTTTTTTCTTTCAAACTGTAACAAACTGTTTGCTACATTTGTAGCAAGCAGTTGCTACAGTTTATAGCCCACACAAAATGCTGCAATGCTCAGATTTTAGTTTAAAAGAGAGAGAACCACACACTATACACATATATATATATATATATATATATATATATATATATATATATATATATATATATATATATATATATTACAGCAAACTGCTTGCTACACATGTTGAAACAGTTTAGACCACACAGGGAGTGCTACAGCACCTGGGATTGATCCCAAATATGCCCTAAGAAGTGATCATGATCGGTCTTCGATGACCAATTGCAACCCCTTAACACTCTAAATTTGAGATAGTCGCCCCCTTTGCTTGCCCTTGCTACACGCCTGAGTTGTGCCGTCAAGTCTGACTAATAACATTTTGTCACATACCTTGACTTCTTGGTGATTTTAAGTTACTTAATATTACTATATCTTTTCCCTTTTTTTTTTGTTCACTTGCTAGTGTTTTTTTTCCATGCTGGCTGGCTAACTAGTCCACAGTTATTTTTAATAATGACATTCTTAAGCAACCAATCATACATCCCAAATAAGCAACATAAGCAAAACGAAAAAATAGTGCTACTGTCAGTCAAGTAATAGTACATGCACACACGCATACACACACACACACACACACACACACACATATATATATATATATATATATATATATATATATATATATATATATATATATATATATTTGGTTCCATTTCATATCATCGAATTACAATTTCATCGAATTGCAAATCATCGAGACCAAATCGTCGAAAACTCATTTCATCGAAAACTATGAAGCCCCCCACACCCCCTGTAATTAAATATACCAACTCCAAGGTCGCATTACAGTGGGGGAAAAAGGTAATTTCCTAACCCCACTGTACAAAGTGTCTGGGATGTTATTTGTGGTTGCTTCATAGTTTTCAATGATTTCAGATTCGATGAAATGAGTTTTCGATTAAATGAGTTTTCGACGATTTGGTCTAGATATATATCATCATCTTCTTTTGGCTGTTCCCATTAGGGGTCACCACAGCAGATCACCTGTTTCCATTTCTACCTGTCCTCCGCATCTTGCTCTGTCACACCAACCACCTGCATTTCCTATCTCACCACATCCATAAACCTTATTTTAGGCCTTCCTCTTTTCCTGTTACCTGGTAGCTTCATCCTTAGCATCTTTTTCCCAATATACTCAGCATCCCCCCTCAGCACATGTCCAAACCAATGTAATCGTGCCTCTCTGGCTTTGTCTCCAAACCTTCCAACCTGGGCTCACCCTCTAATATACTTATTCCTAATCCTGTCTACCCTCGTCACACCCAGTGCAAGTCTTAACATCTTTAATTCTTCCACATCCAGCTCAAACTCCTGCCTTTTTGTCAATGCCACTGTCTCCAACCCATATAACATAGCTGGTATCACTACCTTCTTGTAGACCTTCCCTTTCACTCTTAAAGGTACTCGTCTGTCACAATTCACTCCTGACACTCTTCTCCACCCATTCCATCCTGCCTGTACTCTCTTCTTCACCTCTCTTCCACACTCACCGTTACTCTGAACTATTGACCTCAAGTATTTAAACTCATACACCTTCACCACCTCTACTCCTTGCATCCCCACCATTCCTCTATCTTTCCTCTCATTCACACACATATATTCTGTGTTAGTCCTGCTGACATTCATTCCTCTTCTCTCTAGAGTATATCTCCATCTCTCCAGGGTTTCCTGCACCTGTTCCCTACTCTCACTATAGATCACAATGTCATCTGCAAACATCATAGTCCATGGGGACTCCTGTCTGATGTTGTCTGTCAACCTATTCATCACCATTGCAAATAAGAAAGGGCTCAGAGCTGATCCTTGATGTAACCCCATCTCCACCTTAAATGCATCCGTCACTCCCACCACAAACCTCACCTCTGTCACACTACCCTCGTACATATCCTGTACCAGTCTTACATACTTTTCTGACACTCCTGACTTGCTCATACAATACCACAACTCCTCTCTAGGCACCCTGTCATATGCTTTCTCTAAGTCTACAAAAACACAATGCAACTCCTTCCGACATTCTCTGTACTTCTCCATCAACACTCTCAGAGCAAAGATCGCATCTGTAGAGCTCTTTCCTGGTATGAAACCATACTGCTAATCACTAATCATCACGTCCCTTCTTAACCTTGCTTCCACTACTCTTTCCCATAACTTCATGCTGTGACTGATCAATTTTATCCCTCCGTAGTTACTACAGCTCTGCACATCACCCTTATTCTTAAAAATTGCTACCAAAACACTTTTTCTCCATTCCTCAGGCATCCTCTCACTTTCCAAGATTTCATTAAACAATCTGGTTAAAAACTCCACTGCTATTTCACCTAAACACCTCCATGCTTCCACAGGTATGTCATCTGGGCTAACAGCCTTTCCATTCTTCATTCTCTTCATAGTTATCCTTACTTCCTCTTTGCTAATCCATTGTACTTCATGATTTACTATCCCTACATCATCCAACCTTCTCTCCCTCTCATTCTCTTCATTTGTCAATCCCTCAAAGTACTCTTTCCATCTCCTCAACACACTCTCCTCACTTGTGAATATGTTTCCCTCATTATCCTTTATCACCTTAACCTGCTGCACATCTTTCCTAGCTCAGTCCCTCTGTCTAGCCAATAGGTACAGGTCATTTTCTCCCTCCTTAGTGTCCATCCTTTCATACAACTCTTCATATGCCTTATCCTTAGCCTTCGCCACCTCTTTCTTTGCCATGCACCTCATCTCCTTATACTCCTGTCTACTTTCTTCATCTCTCTGACAATCCCACTTCTTCTTTGCCAATCTCTTTCTTTGTATACTTTCCTGTACTTCCTCATTCCACCACCATGTCTCCTTGTTGTCCTTCCTCTTTCCAGATGTGATACCAAGCACCTTTCTAGCCATCTCCCTTACTAGCTCTGCTGTAGTTACCCAGCTGTTTGGTAACTCTTCACTGCCACCCAGTGCCTGCCTTAACTCATCCCTGAACTCCACCTCACAATTACCCTTTTTCAATTTCCACCACTTGATCCTTGGTGCTGCCCTCACACTCCTCCTCCTCTTCTTGATTTCACAAAATTCACTACCATCTGACCTTCTGCATTCCTTTGTTTAACACCATACCTACCCATCACTTCCTCATCCCCTCTGTTCCCTTCAACAACATGCCCATTGAAATCTGCTCCAATCACCATTCTCTCACCCTTGGGTACAGTCATCACCACTTCATCCAATTCACTCCAAAATTTTTCTTTCTCATCCATTGCACACCCAACTTGTGGAGCATATACACTAACAACATTCATCATTACACCATCAATTTCCAGCTTCATAAACATCACTCTATCTGACACTCTTTTCACCTTCAAAACACTCTCAGCACACTGTTCCTTCAGAATAACTCGTACGCCATTTCTCCTCCAATCCACACCATGATAAAACAATTTGAACCCACCTCCAATACACCTAGCCTTACTCCCCTTCCATCTGGTCTCTTGCACACACAATATACCAACCTTCTTTCTGTCCATCATATCAGCTAGCTCTCTCCCTATACCAGTCATACTGCCAACATTCAAAGTTCCCACCCTCACTACCACAGTCCTAGCCTTTCTCCTCTCCTCCTGGCTTTGGCCATGTCTTCCGCCTCTTCTCCTTCGGCCAACAGTAGCCCAATTTCCGCCAGCACCCTGTAGGCTAACAGTACTGGTGGCAGTCATTGTTAACCCGGGCCTCGACCGATCCGGTATAAAAATTTTTTTTGGTGACTGCATGAAATGTTTTGGCGAAGTTTTAAGCCGGATGCCCTTCCTGATGCAACCCTCCCCATTTAATATATGGATTTACTAGACAATCTCGAAATACTGAAATGCCGAATTTCAGTATTTTGAGACTGTATAGTCGAAATTCCACATACTCGAAAACCCACAACTGTGAAAACCACAATCGTAACCATACACATACCACCACAGAAGCAAACAGACATACAACTACCTAACTACACTACAACAAGCAAAACAACACACACAAACACATAACATACAACCACACCTACATTACCTATAAGCAGGGGGGCAAACCCCACTGAATTCTCCCCATGTGGGGGGCTTCACCCCCACACCCCCCCACTTATATATACTAACTCAGAGGTCGCCCTAACCACACAAACACACAAAAAACACCCTATGCACACTCACATACACTAAAATCCCTACCCAATACCCTTACATAGACACCATTTACCTGAATCCCCAGCTAAATCCACAAACCGCACCGCACATCATGAATGTGACACCACAACAGTGGATTCGACATTTCTGCATTTGAGATAGTGGAGTTTCGCATAACTGCACTTTCGACTATTCAGTCTTGAAATACTGAAATTCGACATTTCAGTATTTCGAGATTGTCTAGTGAACCTATATATATATATATATATATATATATATATATATATATATATATATATATATATATATATATATATATATATATATATATATATATATATATATATATAGAGAGAGAGAGAGAGAGATATGAAACTTTGACACTGATAATGATAACATGTTAATGTCGACAAACAGTGACATGCTAATGCACATGCTTTGAGGTTATTCATCAAAGCATGCAAACTTCAAATAGTTTTTTTTGGCCCCTTCATCCCCCATATCCCCTGTTAATGATTTATTGCAGCTCCAAGACTGTACCGTCTGTGGGTGAATGGGTATATTATTCCCTAACCCCTAGGACTGTCAACCTTGCACACCTGCAGAGCATCTATTTTGTTGATCAAAACATGGATGTGATAGGATGTGGTTCCATAGCTTAGCTACACTATGTGAATATAAACCCAGTCAGACAAACCCAGTAAACAAAAGCAAAATAAAATAAAAAGAAATCCCTCTATGTAATTTTTACTTTTGTCCTTCTGTCTGGATTATGTATGGAAATAAACTGCTAGTGAGGCCTAGACATGTATTGTAAAAAAAAGCTAAAATCAATACCAATTATTTTCATACCAATAATGTAAATAAAACATTTAACCCCCCCCCCCCCACGGTATTAATGTGTGTACTTGGACTTACAGACATGAATTATTCTGTGCAAAATTTGTAGACCCCACTCTCTAAGTATAGCACTACCAAGCTTGCACTGTCTTAGAAATAGCATTTTTCTCTGATTTGATGTGTTCTTAGAAGTTTTTAGAGATTGAAGGTGTGGGGACAGTGCACCGACATGGGAGCACAGGGTGGGCAATCCCTAAAAAGCAATTTAAAGTAGAGATTTTCTTATTAGTTGATATGGTGTTTAACTGGCATGGTCATATACATTGATTTTTCATTTGGGATTTGGTTAGCCTGACTTTGGTACTATAAATGAGACCCCTATTATTTGTTTGCATTATCTGGCACTCATCTATGTGACAGGTGTTTAGTGTGTTTATTTTTATATAAATTTGACTTTTTCAATTATCCAGTTACAAGCAAGATTTATACTTTTACTAGCTTTTTACATGGACTCTTTAAATTTAGTTTGTATTAAAACTTGTAGATGAGGAAAACAAAACAAATGCACATACTGGAACACCATCAAAGTGAAAACAATGGACTCACGAGTAGCACTCTTACTAAACATGTAATGGTATCGAATGCCATTAACATACTTCAACTTCTGGAAATGTCAGGCTTGCCAACAAGCTATGGAAAAATCTGCTCCTTTGCCATTTTGGAGTATAGTCAGAAAATAGACAAGGTTATCACCCCGTTTAAGCAATTCTTCATCTACCACAGCTGTAACTAGTCAAAACTGATCCAAATGAAAACAGTAGTAACAAATGACAGGAAGAAGGTAAGAAAACTTCCCAAAAGCTTCTCTGTTTTTGCTACAGTGTTCAGCAAATGTAGAAAGCATTCACAATGGCAGACAGCAAACTGCCAAAGGAAAATTTCACCAAGCATGATAAGAAGGGAGTATCAAACAAATTTGAAATAATCACATAAGTCACCAGAAAATGAGATACCACAAGGAGCTCTATACGAACGGACTTTAATCTTCACAGAAATCCCCCCCCCCCAAAAAATGCTAAAAATCCACAGTGTTGCTCAGGTTAAAATGCATTCCACATGATTTAGGTGTGGAATGGGTGGGAGACATTGCTTCACAGCAACATTTTTGAAATGGGTGAATGCAGGTTTATGCTTGAATGTATTGAGTACATTGTGAGTTACCATTTTTTATTTTTAATGGAGAGTATTTTCTGCAGACCACGGGAGTGGCCATGGGAGCTAGGATGGCACCTAATTATGCCAACCTTGTTATGAATTATTGGGAAATGTATGTTTTGGTTCAACTACCAGGCTACTCCCTGGTTAAGCATTATTATCATTTTATTGACAATTTATTTCTTTTTTGGGGAGGGGACAATGAACAATTAGAGGATTTCATCAAGTATTTAAATGGCAGTACTAATTTTTTTGAGTTTTGCCCATGTTAGGGACACCACTAAGATTATTTTTTGGATCTGGACGTATTTAAATATGGTCAGACATTTAAGCTGGGTCAGTTATTAGCTATAAGAATGTTGCTAGTAACAGTTTGTTGCACTGTTCAAGTACGCACCTCACCTACATGAAGCACAATATAGTGAAGGGACAGTTAGGTTGAAAAGACTTACTACAGATTTTACTTTTTTGGACAACCTTGATGGTGAATTGCACAACAGGTTTAGATGCAGGGGTTATCCCCCCTAGAGTTGTTGAGAGTTTATTATATCAAGCACTGGAAAGGGAAAAAGATGTTTCTAAACAGAAAGAATGGTCCATTTGTATGCCACTGGTTTTTACTACCAGTAGTGGGGCAATTAGAAACATTATTAGCAACAATTGGAGAATTGCAGGTGCACATGGAGATTTGATGTCTGTTATAGGGTCTAATCCGAATGTTATTAACATGAGGGCCAAGAATTTTAAAGAATTGTTAGAGAAATAAAATTCTACTTGTGAGAGTAGAGAGGGGAACAGAGGCACTTTTAAGTGTCAGAATTGTAAATTTTGCAGATACATACAGGAAGGTCCTTATTTTGAGGTTAGCACCAGTGATAACATTAGCCGATTCCAGGTCATTTTACTTACAATTCTACTTTTGTTGTTTATTTAGCTAGGTGTGCATCCTGCACAGCTTTTTACATTGGCAAGACTAAGAGGCAGTTGAAAAATAGGATGTATGAGCATTATTATGCCATTAAAAACAAAAACATGGATAATGCATTGGTTAGGCACATGTCTTTGAAGGAAGGGCACACCAAGTTTTATTTTAAAGTTATAGACCACATTCCAGTGAGTTACAAAGGAGACAGAGAGGCTGAGTCAAACTTCAGAGAATTCTGGTAGCAAGTCTTGTTCAATACTTATAACACACCTGGATTGAATGCAGCAGTTAATTATAAAGTTGTTTTACAGAGAAAAAGTGTATGTGACAGGTGCAAATGAAAAAGCATGCACTGTCTTTTCTTTTATTATATGTATTGAAAAAATATGACTAATATATACATTTTTTAACACGTTATAGCTATTTTCTGGTGTTTAGCCTATGTAAATGCACCTTTTAACTAATGTAACAGCATTGCATGAAAGCAAGTGTTGCTTTAAATGGAAGTTTGCACATTGTATTGTCTGATAAAGTACACTTGTTGGTTGGCCACTATTTAATTAGATAGGGTTTAAAACAGGTTTAGATTACCAGTTTTGTTTAGTTCTCATGAAGGCCTTTTTGAAGGTTGAAAGTGCTTAACCTGAGCAACACTGTGGAGTTTTAGCATTTTTTTGTGGATTTCTGTGAAGATTAAAGTTCTTTCGTACAGACCTCCTGGTGGTACCTCATTTTTTGGTGATTTATGTGAGTTTTTACTTTGTTTCACCTAGACGCTGGTATATAGTTTGTTTTATTATTATTAAAAATATGAAATAAGTTGTCCAGAATGGATGAAAAATATGGCAATGATGTCCATATTTGAAGGAGAAACTTAAAGAAGTCTGGTCCTCATAACAGAACTGCCTGCAATTTACATTGTCATACCACCGCATACAAGAACTCAAGTATCCGACAATCAGGAAAAGACACAGAGTATTTGAAAGCCCAATGAAATGGAAGCTTATACTCAATGAAATAAACTAAGGATAGTTGAACTACTTGAGAAAAAGAAGTAAACATCTGATGGGCTTCAGTAGGCATCTATCAGCCATGTAGAATGGTTTGCAGTAAGAAGACTTAGGAATCCAGGGTGTGCACCTTATCTTTGTTCCTGGTCTCCTATAGCTCTAAGAAAACACAAGCATTAATAACCCAGGTGTGTGCTGTATCTTTAACACGATTTTCTTACAGCTCTAAAGAAACGCAAGCATTAATAACCAGTGTGTATGCTGTATCTTTGCACCCAGTTCTCCTACAGCTCTAAGGAAACACAAGCATTAATAACCAGGGCATGTGCTGTATCTTACTACCTGGTTCGACTACAGCTCTAAGGAAACACAAGCATTAATAACCAGGATGTGCTCTGTGTCTTTGTAATCAGTTCTCCTACAGCTCTAAGGAAACACAAGCATTAATAACAAGGGTGTGTTCCATATCTTTATGCCCGTTTCTCTTACAGCTCTAAGAAAACACAAGCATTAATAACCCGGGAATGCTCCATATCTTTGTGCCTGGTTCTCCTACATCTGTAAGAAAACACAAGAATTAATAACCAGCGTGTGCTCTGTATCTTTGTGTGCATTTCTTCTACAGCTCTAAGAAAACACAAGCATTAATAACCAGAGTGTGCTCTGTATCTTTGTACCCAGTTCGCTAACAGCCTTAAAAAAACACAAGCATTAATAACCAGGGTGTGCTCTGTATCTTTGTGCTTGGTTCTCCTATGGCTCTAAGGAAATACAAGCATTAATAACCTGGGTGTGCACCATTTCTTTGTACCAGGTTCTCCTACAGCTCTAAGAAAACACAAGCATTAATGACCAGGGTGTGCTTCATATCTTTGTACCTGGTTCTTCTAAAGCTCTAAGAAAACACACACATTAATAATTAGATTTTCAACAGTGACACAAAAGGAGAAAGTTCCATCACTATACTGGGCGACAAGGAAGAAGCTCTGTTTTAAGGAAGAACACATCTTCTGTGAGCAGGACTATAGGAGGAGGAATAGAAGTTTATTCTAGTCATGGGGTTGTGCCAGGCACATAAGAGAAAGCATTTTCTTGTTCTAGACATGTTAGTCCCAGTTATGTCATACATATTGTCTACACAAGGCACAATATATCATTGTTTTGTTTAATGTGCATCACCCCCTGCTTCCATGTAGTATAGTAGAAATGTTTGCTGCTGTTTGACAACATTCATTTACATAAAAATAATTAATCTGAGATAATACTGACATGTTACTTTGCTTATATACCTCTTCCCTTTTAAATGTCTACACCTTTATAGACATTTGGCTTTCCACATACATTATTTGTGCACTGCATTTAAATGGGCAGGACTTGCATAATGTCTTAATTTCTACTATCTTTCTAAGTCTCTTCTCATCCTTTTAACATACTCCTGAGTGCAAGCCTTGTTTCTTATATCACTTATAAAGGCACTGGAAATCTAATATTCTTGTATTGACCTATAGGGTATGCTCCCCGTATTATCTTTGTCTTACCTGAGTGCACTTTATTTATTATGTCTAGATGCATCCTACAGCCTAGAAAATGTTATGATATGCTGATACCTTAAAATTCTTGCCAAGCCTTTCTAATATTTTCTAAACTACTTTATCTCTATGACTGCTACAGTCAGATGCTTGGCAGAAGAGCATTATAAATGAACCAACAGATTCATTATATGCCTCCAGCATTTGTTCACTGTTTTGAGTGTTAATATAATATATCTTGAAACTCCTTAGTGATATGAACAGGCAAAAAACTCACTATACTGTTATTTATTTACTTCACTCTGTTAGTAATCAGATAAGCTTAATTTCCATTTCCTGTGTGAACCCATGAATCATTACCTGCTTAAATAACCTGCTCTTTTTTATACAGCTTGACAGTTTTCATTGTTGAAGAGAAACCTAAGTTAGCTGGATGTGGGTTGTTTATAACTCATTATATTAACCTCAAGGCTACTGTGCCACTGACATTTAGAAACCATCTATAAATTTTATTAGATCTGTCATTTCCTTTTAAAATTTGCATTCATCTGCAATTCAAAGACAAAATATTTTTCTCTGCTTTGAAATTGTAATGAATTTCAGACGTTATGAATGCTACCTAATTTATATTTATGAATCTAGTTAAATAAATTTATTTCATAATAACATTCATAATTCTTTTAATCCTGCATCTTCACTGCCTAATGAAGGTCTTGGTAATGACATATTTGTGCAACAGTGTTCTTTGCAGATAGTCATCATTTTCCAAAACTGCTTTCTTATTCACATTTTGTATTCATTTATTATTTATTTGTTTTTCTGTATGTTTATTTTTATTTATCTAATTTGTTTTCCATTTGTTTTTGTATTTGTATGTATGTTTTTTAATATGTGTTTGTTTTCCAGTTTAAATGATGGTTCAGCTTGCTGGGTTAGAGCCTTTGGATTCAGAGTTTCCTATCCTTAATAATAAACTTATGTAACCTTATTTATAAGTCATCCTTGTGAGTTCACTTGCCTGGGTTAACAGTATGTACTCTGCTTACTTAAATTAATGCAATGTGACAGCTGAGGAAACAAAGATATTAAAAATTCCCTACCCACACACCTCAAAGGCTTTATAGGCATTATACTATTACACTTAAACCTAACCAACAAACAAGGCTCACCTGAAGCTCACTTCAGTAACCCCTGTTAACACAAAAAACATGTGTCACAGTAGTGGCGTTGACAAGCCTTATAGGGTTACTAAGTATGGCTATTCCACATTACAATGTCCATATGCATTCTGGCATACCACTAACCAGACTGAGCAAGGAAAGGGGGATGGTTATCCACTTCTCAGCTAACAGAATATGTAATGTCAGTAGGGGGTCTAAGTCCCTTCACCCCAAGTATGCATATAGGATTGTTGTTGCTCATGTGGCTGTGAATGGCCTGTAATGCACCTGCTTAGAGCACATAAAGGGGGGCATGACTGAGCTCTGAGTATGCTGGTGGGTAACAATCTTTGAACAGTGTACTGCTATTAGCATGAATGATGTCACATATAGATGGAGGATAACTGATTTCCATAACTGTCTCAGTTACTGCAGGAATTCCAGTAAGATCCAGAGGATCCAGTATGTGTATATGGGAGGGCTGGATGGGGCGATGGCAAGGGGGGTATGTCAGCTGACAGTCCTACATGCTTCATTAGGGATGGTTTATGTCTCTATTCATAGGGCTTCGCAATAATATCACAGATGTTTTCTATAATGTAATTTTAATTACAAAATATGAGGTATGATGTTTTATGTGATAATAACATTTTGAATTAATTGGTACTATTTATTAATTGATTGGGACTGCTTAGCTCTTTATTGTTTTTTTATTTGTTATGTAAAGCTGTTTAACTGACTCTCTGCATAGTTTTGATGAAGTTCTGAGATCAATAGGGAATGGAAGTGTTTTACTTTGAATAAACATCCCAGTGCTATGTCCAATTTTTAACATCGGTTCTATAATGACTTTTTTATGTAAAGTCGGTCTCCTACATCTACCAGCTACTGAACCCAAACAAGACATATACCATTCTGACATTGCTCAGAGCTAGAAACCTAAACAAAATGATACCTGCCTTTGAGTTATTTTTATGTCCTTGAAAACATTGACATCTGCTTACTCACAGAAACATGGTTCTAACATAATGACCACACTCCTTCTGTACCCAGTTTTACTGTCTACCATTCTTTTGACCCACACAGTAGGAAGAAACACTTTTGGCAAGGCAGAGAATGTCAGTTTTTTTCATACTCCTATCACCTTACAATTCATACATATCTTATTAACTACATATGTAACCATCTTTCATTACCAGAGCTGCAGCTTGCAAATCTAGTTTATTATACATTGTTCAATCTGGCACCCATATAAGTTCAGAAAGGAAAAAAAAACTTCTGTTCCCCAGTCTGTTGCTTCTCAACTCTAAGTTGAGGAGCAAAAATAAAACAAAAAAATATATACGTACACAGACACACACACACACACACACACACACACACACACACACACACACACACACACATATACATACATACACATATAGATATGTTTTGCTAAAGCACTTCAGCCCTGACCAGAAATGCTGATAGTGTACTTCTGACCAATCAGCATCTCCTGATCACACCCACCCCCCAGCACGTTGCACCTAGGGTGGTTGCTACCCTCATATCCACATTAATTATGCCTATGGCCATGACATCCATAGCCCATAAAGGCTTCCTTAATAAATTAGAATCCCTAACCATCAAACTAAATACAACCATCTTGGGTGGCTTTAACTATCCATTCTTTGATTGGCTCGCATACACAATAATAAGTAAGTACAATGATTCTTGGGTACCATCAGTGACTAGTCTCAAAACCAATTATTGCCCTTTCCTAGCAGGTGCCCAAACCTTCTAGATCTGGTTTTGCAAAATATGGCTCCATTATACACCACACCCATAGATATTGCCTCATTGGCTAAATCTAACCTTCATACTATAGTATTTTGCATAGAATACCAGCCAATGGCGTCCTTGAATCCCATTGTCTCCAGAGACCTCCTTAAGGCAAACTCTCTAGTGCTAGCTACTGATTGTATGAAAGTCATACAGTCCCACCACATGAGCACCCATCACGCCAATGGATGCATTTATCACAGATTCTTTACTCCCACCTATGCTTATGCATCAAGGCCACTGTCCCCATTCATCACAAGTATTCTGCCAAGAAAACAAAAATGGTGTAAATCCAGCATAAGAAAATTCTACAAGAGGGAAAGCTCTTCAGAATCCAAAGCTTTAAAAGCAAAATCAGAATAGTGAAAAAGTAACTAAGATAAAAGATCAAACAAGGCTAAATTTGAGTTGAATGCTGCTAAAACTTCCAAAGATATCCATAAAGTCCTCTTCATTTATATCAAGAATCTCAGCAGCAATACTCGGCACTACACTGAGTTGATATCTGATGTCACCACTGGCTCAGACCCAGTGGATATTGTTACTATACTTGTGATCAAATTAAACTCACAGTGCATCCCCACCCCACACACCATCAAATCACCATTATCCTTATTTTCACCAAAAAACAAGTATTAGATATCCTCTCCAAAATAAAGAATACAAGCTGTATGGTCCCAGACAACATGCAAGTTTTTTTTTTGTTTGTTTACTCAGTATGAAACATTGCCACACAGATTCCCTTGTAGACCTTTTGAATTAATAATCTGTCTGTCCACTGGTTATGTTCCTGCATGTTGGTAAGCAACTGTGGTGGTCTCCATCTGCAAGGATTACCCAATTACTGACCCTGAGAATTATAAGCCAAGTAGATTCATCAGTCTCATATGTAAAGCAATGAAATATATTATCATCGAAATCATAAAGAATGACATTGGCATTTTATAATTGCTGCATCCAAACCACGTCTGGCATTGGCAGCTCATGTCTACTCAATCTGGTTGACTGCTTTTAAAATTTCATTGAGGTATTAGCCAAAGGAAAACTTAGACAACCACCCTATTTGGATTTGACAAAGGGCTTTGACACAGTTTTATATTCTGGAATCACTGGGAAAAAAACCTGACTCAACTAAAAATTAACTCCTATGAAAATCACTAGACAGTGATCTGTTTAAAAGACAGAACCTATTCTGTTAAGGTTGGTAGCACACCTTCCTCACAAAAAAGACTTACCTAGAGTGGCAACCCACAGACATCCATTTTGGATCATTACCATTTAGCTTATGTTTCACTGGTCAGAAGTCTAACATTGAGAGCCTCTGGTGAGACCAGTTTGTTAATGACTACAAGCTCAGTGCTCTCTTTAACATTCCAGATGACATCCACATCCTATAAGAGGCCTAACCCATATACGACTATGGACTACAGCTGAACAGTAAAAAAATCTAGCAATGTAGCTTTGTACTCTTTGGCAAAAAAGGACAGCCCTGACTTTATCTTATAAATGACACTTCCTCAGAAGTGATGCAATCATTAGAGACCTGTGCATGTTTATGAGCAATTAACTCATCTTCAACCACCATCTGCCAGCTGTGGCTGGAACATCTTTTTACCTAGCCTAGTTGCTTACTAAAGGAATATTGTTCAGGTCCAATAAAGTTATAGTACCCTTCTATATTATGCTTATTTGCCCAAATTTGAACATAATGTCCTCTGTGACATGTAACTATCCAAGAACATGGTACTACTAGAAAAAAACTCAGTGTTTCCTCACCAAAAATCTTGGTTATGAGTTCCCTAAACTACACAGAAGATCTAAAAGCTTTCATTATGTTATTTCTCCTACTGACTTCTCAGTTGTGGTTTTCAGCTGGGCTGCCTAATCTTCTACATGTTCATAAAACTGCAGGCTCTGCCAACACCTGCTCTAGGGATCCAAATGTATACCATAATATAAACACAGCCTACTAACAAGACAGATATGTCTCCCAAACAGTCTCCTTTCTCTAGAATAAGCTCCCATTCTATATCAAGGTAACATCCCTGGCTGTCTTTAAATCTAATTCAGAACATTAAATGGAAAACCATCAATTCAAACTGATTCAGGTTCCTCAGCCTTATATTTATTTATTTCACAATTTGATAACCAGGTAAGGGATCTGCTCTTCTAACCATTTTCAGTCATGACCTGGGTACAGGTGTACAGAAAAAAAATGGTTGGTACGTTATTGTTAAACACATCACTACAATGTAAGGAAACATTGAAATGTAGACGTATATGTTACTTTTCCTTTAGTAGTATAGTTACACACAATGTGATTGGATAACCAGAATAACAGTAGTGCATGTAAGAGAATTATAATTACATTTCAGCATATACAACATATAGTTTTGATTTATACAATGTAGTACCAGTTGTACTGTGTTAAGACCTGTAAGCTCTACGAAAGCAGTTGCACACAGACTTATTTTGAAAAAAAAATGTTTAAGTTCCTTTTGAATAATCCTAGTGTTTTAGATATTTTTATATTTGTGCATAAAAAAATTCCACATGGTAGGTCCAGTTCTAGAGAAGGCTTTTTCTAAAACTGTAAGTTTGAATCTCAATTAGAGAAGTATGATTTGCATCATTTTGGGTGTTGTTAAGGGAGTAGTGTGATGCCCTGATTTAAAGAAGTCTCCTGAGTGGTGGGCAATACCCTTGTATGAGGATTTTAAAGATCAGAATACTTAGCCCTAATATGCCCCTATTAGTAATTGGGAGCCAATAAGAATGTTCATATAAGTTGCAAAAGTGACAGTTATGCTCTGCCAATAGGGCAGATATAAGCATTATATTTTTTTTCTACCTGGATATTTGGGGAATTATGAGATGAGTTGAGGGTGAAAGGGTATTTTTTTATTTTGGGATATAGCTCACATTGTTTTAGTCAGATGTATAGAAAAATACGTTCATTCTATGAGGAAGTCCAGCAAAGTTAGTTATCAAAGCAAACTACAAAATTGCTGAAGAAAAGCATAATATTCATATGCCTAAGTAGAGAGAACAGAAAGTGATGCAAAGGTTCAGGAAACAATGTAGGTTTGAAGAACAGATGATGAAGAGGAGGCACAATGAAAAATGGCATTTAGAAGATTAGGGAGCAGTTATGGGATAATTGTAAAAAAAGATTAAAATTAATTCAGAAACAGAAGAAAGATAGCATAAGATGACAAAGAATCAGCCCTTAGAGTTGTACAGAAGAAGAGGCTCAGAAAACAGCTGAAAGATGCTTACTAAAATTAGCTGTGATGAGAAAACAATTGTTAATAGCATTAAGTGCACTTACTATAATGCTTCCCAGGTAGAATGTGATTCAGAAAACACCATAAAATGAACATGCATCAAACAAATGCTTAGCAATATGCATATGAGGCCAACCCACAAATGTGTGGAATTCAAAAATCCATGCTTCAGTATAAACCATCTCAGAATAAATACATGCCTCACTTCTGTAAGTGCTCTGGAAAATTCCCATAAATAACAATATATAATCACTCTTCATATATCAGAAATAGAAGAGAACGTATTCCTTATTGCTAAACTGCATGGCACAGCACTACAGAGCTATAGACAGTAGATTATGCTGCAAGATGCTAGGTAGAAAATGTGCCTTTAATTGACAAATCAAACTAAAAGACTGAGCAAGAGTCTGACAGACCTACAGTTCCTCGACAGATTTATAGTAGACAATAAACAAAGTAGGAAATCTCTAAAGTTTTCAGGCTAAGAATGATCCTTATAATGGTTGTGGACAGTCCACTCATTAGAAAGCCTGTTCTTCTGTACAACTCTAAGGGCTGATTCTTTGTCATCTTGTGCTATCTTTTTTGTACAGCAATAAAGATTTTGGTCATAGTTACCTACAAGAGGACAGCTCACACTGTGGAACTATCATAGGTATTAGCACAGACCACAGACCGCCAAATGAACTTGTAGCTTACACAGTTCCTGCTTTGGGGTTTATATCATATTATATTATTATTACTTGGCCAACATTGCCAATGTCGGCAAATTTGTCCCTTTCCCCACTGTTGTGTGATCTTGGAGTTGGTATATATAGGTAGGGGGTGTGGGTGGGTTTTACATACTGTGGTGCATGTGAGATGGTCACAATGTTGGCCAAGTAATGCCATTCCCTGTTTTTGACCTTGCTGATGTTCATTTTAGCTGAAGTGAATGTTCACTGTTGTCGGACTATCTGCAGGGTAATGAATATAGAACATCCGTGGATGTCACAATAGGACATACTGATGAGTGCACCTGATTTGTAAAATATAACTGAAGAGTAGTTCTGCATCTGTGGCTTTTCACAGGGCTACCAGTATGTCTTTATTGCTTGAGACCATAAAATACACATATGCTAATGCAGGCCTCTAAGTTTACTGACAGATGCCACTATACCAACCTCAAGATACACTAAAACTTCATATGCCTTTATGTGGCTAGTAAGAAAGGCATGATCACAAATTTTTGTGCAAGTCACTTTGAATGTGCATGTCACACCTACATCTGCCAAAATAATGACATTGCAGATGTGTTTACTAACAACCCCTATCTGTGCTAGATAATTTGCCAGGACATTTCATGATTGCCAAATGGCAAATGGTAACTTATCAATCAGAGAGGAACACATGCAACAGAAAGTAAATTACATAACTCTGTGTTGCATTTCAGAGGAGATATTGTTATGTATACTGCAACTCTGTCATAAGACACCTGTAAGACTTTAGCAAGTAATTGAGGAAAGAATCATACGATCTTCCTTATGCCAAGATGTGGACTACTGTGGACCATGAATAGGGCAGCTGAACCAGCAATCATGATATCTAGATCTCACGATAACATGATACCATGTAAGAAAGCTAGCTATATTGTTTTGGTTTGTTGCTTTTTCTCAGATGCAATAAATGTTACATCCAGTTGTGCAGTATGGCATAGCACCATCAGACCATCTAACCCACAACAGCAAACTATAACTGTGGAAAACATCAGCCAATAAATACAGTCCATGCCATTTGCTACTACATATGTCTTGTATCTCCATAATTTATGATGCTTTGCTGAAATTGTAACTAAATTTATGCAGAGACATTGCTCTCACACAAAACACTCACAACAACTTAGGTTCCAAAGGCAGGAATGGCAAACACAAGATGGCATCCAGTTTACAATGACCGTTGTATATTCTGAGGCAAGGTGGCATATAGAATAGAAGCAAATTATATGAACATAAGAGGAAATGTACATTGGTAGCAATAGCTCCCAGGATACTGAGCAAAGAACATCATGGTGTACCAATTAGCTGTTAACTACTTCACTAGATGCAGAAAAGAAAAAAAATGCACAGACCCTGTAAACTGACCTATGCACACATAGACTGACCTATTGTAACAGAAGTATATATCACACTTAAAGAAAGTGGCCACATTGCTACATGTTTGGCATCTGCTGTTCATCACAGCAGTCTATGAGCAGTGATGGACAAATGTATGCAATGGGTCTGTTATCACACAGGCATCCACCAGAGTAGATTTAAGTAACATGGACAGAGTAGACCATGTATTAATGCCATCAACTCAGCATGTGCTATGAGGACAGTGTGGGTCTAGTCTATAACAATGAAAACAGTAAGCATGGGTGGATTTGAAGTACTTTGAAAGAAGCTGAGAGAAGCCAGGTTCTCAAGCAAAATATCAAGAATGGCACTAGAATCATGATGCCACATAGATCAGGCTGCTCTTAGATGTTATCATCCACATGTATGGTCAAACTACTGATATATGAAGACCTATAAAGCACATATGTTAGCAAGTGTCATAGTCTGTGCATATTCCAGAAAACACCAGTCGTAGTATGCATATTAAGAGCAATAAAGGACTTGTCACATGCAAAGTAAGAGATCCTTGTGATGTAGGCACCATCACATGATTCAAAACAAAGTAAAGAGTAGTCTCATCAGTCACACCTACCATCTGAACAGCCACCCTCAGCAGGTCTGCCTCAAGTGAATGATTAATGCCTAGCTGGAAAACAGCATGGCGTGCATCGTAGATACAAACAGTCTGAGCCAAACGTAGCTACAGATTTGTCCAGCGGCACCATTTCCATGAAAACATTAATAACGGTGCCTGTTGTGGTATGCATGACATCAGACCTTTATATGACATGAGGAGAAGAGACCTAGACAGTATTCAAGGACAAGTAATCATAGAATCATGCACTTATCGTCAGAACATGTATGTGTGTTATTGATCTTTATAGTGTAACAACCTCTCCAATAAAGTCAATGCCACCATCTGTAGCAACGCATCTATATTGTGACTGGTCACGTGTCCATTTATACCCAGGGACATACTGGCCAGATATATACTTATATGACAACTCCTAAACTGAGTAATAATCAGCAGCAGCAGGGCAATATTCGTTACTGACATGGCAAGTAGAGCCTACAACAATATGTCTACCTCTGACACCATGAACTTCAAGCCAGTTATGTGGATCATAATTCTCTTTATCAGGGCCATCAGGAAATTAACCTTGATTAAAGAGATTGCTATCAGAAGACACATACCTAATGGTCTATTGAGAAAACTCATAGCCTTCAACATCTGCACTCATATCTGTAGCACAGATGCTGTCATCAGATTTAATATCAGAGCTCCCAGCAGCAGGCACCAGCTCCCCCAAAGCTGTAATAGCCTCTGTGGAAGACTTGGACATTTGGGATGCTTCTTAAGCCATGGAATGACCCACAAATCACATCACCTACCTCTGACATAATAGTACACAAGATAGTATACGTTGGCAAACAGTACTAAATATGCATAGGAAGACTGGCAATACACCCATGCAGCATAAAAGTACCAGCCAGGAAGGGTAGAGTTTAGTGTTCAGTTACCCATGAATTTGACTGTCACTTCACACAATCAACAAGAAATGGACAATGTAGAAAAATATGAGGAGCTTATAATCTTAAAAAATGGCAATATCTGTGAAAGTGGTGTGACAGGTATGCACGCACCCTTTCTTGCACAAGCCATTCAGGATGTATCCTAATGGCTGCTGCATAGAAGTGACCCAAGATGGCTCTTCATGCTGAGCTGCTACATGAGGTGGTTGGGCTGAAGCATCTTTTGTTGCTCTTTATAGATTTGGCTGTCCTGATGAAAATATATAAATGTGTATGGCTGGGTCAGTGCCGAATGTAATGCATGTGTAGCAATGTCTTCCTAAACATGTAGTATGCTCACAGCTTGCAAAACCACTGTAATCAAAGGTGGGGTACCAATGCCCTTGTTTCAAAATGGATGAGGATATCATTCACAGCCACAGATAAGGGGGTGAGGAACTCTTCCAGGGGTAGTAGTGGTAGGGAGGAGCCATGATGCTTCTCTTCTGTTTATGGGTACTTGCTGAGGTCTTTGCATGCCTGATCATCCATCTATGTCAGACAGCAATAACATTGCTGAGAAGTATGCACATGGTGTCTATCAAAAACATCAGCCTTTGTTATCTGTGTTCCTGTCTGCTTCATTTAATTTTCTCCCAGCAGCATGACACTATGTGGGCACAGAACCTCCACCATCACCTCATTATCCTTCTCATTAAATTTATATGGCCCATGGCATTATGATTCAGCCATGACATCATATACTTTATGTCATAATGAGAAGAAATAAATGTGAGCAACGACTTTCTATTTCTGACTTTTGTATTAGTAAGTCATTTTGTCAAAGTATAGATGGAAACATGTATAGGAGGTGTAGCAGCCAGTTTGCCATAAAAGGCAAAAATGATGTACAGCTGTATACACCTAGTTATTGCCGAAATTCAGAAGTAGGCCAACATGATAAGAAGAGAATAATCCAAGAAGTGCATCAATATGGTGCATGCATAGCTGGCTGTGCAATGGAGCACAGAGCAGAATAGTAACATGAGAAATCATGAACATTTTTTTTTTTATTTTATTACATTATTAAACCATCCTTTATATCTCTGCTGCCTATGTAACTGCTTTAGTTATTTATTTATGTATTTTTTATTAGGGTACAGCACTGTTTACAAAGGGCTCATGTTCATACTTAGCCAGGGGTAAAAAGAATAATAGCAGTAAAGCTAATACTTTAGTAAATGGAGTGGTGCATAGAGTTATTTATCAGTTTGCATTGTAATACAACGCTAGATAAAACATATATGAGAGGGCAAGCTTTAATACACAATGTAACCATGTACACAGAGTGACAAAGTGCTCACAGTTAACATAAAAGTTATTTAATTAAAGAGTAACACACCTGTTTATATTATTTACAAGACATGTCAGTTCAACAATATGTAAAATAAAAAAACTGCATTAGCCTTCATATAATCATAGAATGATAGAAAATACAAAGCAACTGGGCAAGAATGCCATTAACAGGTTGACATTAACCACACTAGCCTTTACCTTGAGGGACAAGCCCATCATACCAGGGGTGAATTTATGAATGCTCATCCAATTAACTAACGCTTTTGAGGGAAGATAGTAAATCACAGTGTTTCATTTCAGGAAGAATCTTGTTCCAGAGAAGGGGTAGGCACTGTGTGACAAATGCATCATTCCACCTTGTTATGTTTATTTAGGTTTGCAGTCCTTGTATTTGTATGAGTATTTGATTTATTAAAGTATTAAAGTATTAAGAGTTGTTACACTACTGGTTCTCTTGCGGCCCAATAAGCGCAGCCTTGGATATTATTGGGTCTTTACTATGTAATACCTTAAACCTCAGTGGAGGTCCATAGGATGTATGCAAATGACTCGTTAAGGACATACAACAGTTTCAGCTACATGGCGTCTGAATGCCTGTGACTTTTTTACTTTCTCTTTAAGGGTACATTCAAGCTAATAAAGCCAACCCCCTCTAAGCTATAGACATGTATATTCTGGACTTCTTTGACCTTGTCAGCACAATGTAAGATGTTTTTCTATAGATTGCAAACACAGAGCTTAAAATCAAGCCTAATGTCCATAAATATTTGGGTGCCTGCAAAAAAACCCCAAAATATATTCAAAACAAAGTGTAAAATGATCACACAGACAAACCATTCAGTAAAATCTGAAAGTGAAAAACTGTTTTCTTCTTTTTAGCTATCTGTGCCTTTGGGAGAGGTTTGACAGCCCTGATGTATTATTAGCAATAATTTGTCCAGGTTTTTTATATTTTTTTTCTTTCATGTAACCCTATAAATATTTAGTTTAAATCATATTGTGCAACAACATTGTCTATTTACATATTTAAGTATATTTAACACATATCACCTGTCATAACATGCTTTCAACAGATGGATTTGCAGTCAGATATATATATATATATATATATATATATATATATATATATATATATATATATATATATATATATATATATATATATATATATATATATATATATATATATATATATGAATCTACCTGACAACACCGACACACCACAACACAGACAACGAAATCACAGACACCACATAACCAACAGTTCACAAACACGAAACTTCACATGCCCGACACACCATAATCCCGACAATCAACAAACAAAACACATCCCCTGTCCAAAAAGCACACACACAACACAAGCACACCAAAATCCTTACAAACCCACACTAAACCTCACATACACAACTATCTACAACCTTAACCCAAACCCTAACCCTAAGGTCCGTCACTATCGCACACTCACCTAACCCATGCCCTAACCCTAACTCACTTAACCCGCCCCTAACCCAAAGACTATCACTATCGCACACTTACCTAACCTATGCCCTAACCCTAACTCACTTAACCCACCCCTAACCCAAAGACTGTCACTATCGCACACTCACCTAACCCGCACCCTAACCCTAACTCACTTAACCCGCCCCTAACCCAAAGACTATCACTACCGCACACTTACCTAACCCGTGCCCTAACCCTAACTCACTTAACCCACCCCTATCCCTAGAGACCATCAATATCGCACACTTACCTTACTCGAACCCTAACGTCCGTCACTACCGCATACTTGCACAGCCTTTTCCCATGTCGGTGTTCTCAGCGTCAGGGTTTTCATCCATCGGTCTTCTCAGTTTTCAATCTTCTGGCATCGGTATTCTCATTGTCGGCGTTCTAAGCTGTCGACGTTGTCAGGTAGACCCATATATATAGATATATATATATATATACAGTGTTTTGTTCCCTTCTAAGTATCTTTCACTGGGATTAAGAAAGGTATAGCACTGCTCTGACCTGTCTTCTGTAGAATTTCACGGTGTTCTGCTGCATAAATGATTCAAGGACTGCTGTACTGCATGCCTCTATCTTTTGCGGAGGGTGTTATCCAAGCAGGAGGTCCAATGCAAACTTTCCCAACAAAGTAATGAACAGTGGAATTTTCCATTTGAGTAGCCCTTTTGATTTTAGTGTCATCATCATGGCAAGAATTGTATACTAAGTCATGGAGAACCACAACTGAACGTATCCAGATTATTGAAGATATAACTTTTTAGATAGGGAACATTATGTGTTTATTAATAACAAATGTTACCTTTAGAGTCTTAAAGCGTTGTCTAATGTCTGAACACTTTTTAGGGGTAACAGTTCATTCTGCTTATTTTGTATTTACTAAGGTATTCATTGCTATTTCACATAAGATAATGAACGACAAATTAAGTGCATTAAGCAGTATTCATTATATAGCTCACTGGATAAAACAGTGAGTAAACAATAGGGCACAGCAAGTCAGAGTTAGGGGTGTTATCATTGCTATCCCAAATGGCTCAGACTATTATTTCTGGTAGTAAATGTGACATGTGGTCTCTGAATAACTAACTATGATGATGACTACAACTTAGGTAACATTATTTCTGTAAAAGATGTTACAATTTTTAGGGAAGTCTAAAACAAAACAAAACAAAAAAAAAACACATAACCTTTTACCATGAGGCTTGGCCAAAGGTATATAAAATATATGACAAAATAAATGTTCAGATAATAAAAATACACCATCATTAAAGATCTATGGACAGTGGTAGACAACAAATTACAAAATAATATTTTGTGACCAATATAATATATGTTTAATCATTCCAGGAAATTCACTGCACTACTTTATTCATAGGTTCATAGGTTCATAGGTTGGTACTAGGCTATCAGCCCTAGGGCCTATACAAGCCTAGCCATAACAATTCACTGGATATTTCTTCCCATAATATTTACTTCCCTGGAACCCTGTCTAGCAGGGCGAATGATGTGATCCTGAGGTGAATTTCCTATCTCCCATCCAGTCATCAAGGTTTCTTTTGAAGAGAGCCAAGGAGGCACTCTGCTTGACATGTATGGGCAGTCTATTCCAGAGTATGGGGAGTCTCTGGGTCAGGAACATATACCTCCAGCATGTTTTGTTCATTGTGATGACAAGGTTTAGATCCCTGGAGCATGTGGTTCTGAGGGATTGGGATTTCTTTAAGTGGAGCATGTCCAACAACAAAGGGTTTGACATGGCCTTGTATGTTAAGCAGAGATCGCCTCTAAGTAGATGATATGCCACAGAGTATAGCTGGAGTTTTTTTAGATGGTTAGCATAGGGCATCTGCTTTAGGCCTGTGATTTTTTTAGTGAGGTATTTCTGCAGCCTTTCCAGCTGTTGCAGATGTCTTGTGAGGCACATACCAAACAGGGCATTGTACTCTATAATGGGTCTAATGAGGGATGAGTAGAGTGGGACAATGACCTCCTTTTTTCTGGATGAAAAGCCCTTAGTGATGAGGTGTGCCACATAGAAGGATTTCCTGACTGTTGTGGCAATGTGGTTATCGAAGGTGAGACCACTGTCCACCTGTGTCCCCAAGTTTCTCATCATACTTTTGTTGTTTAGTGTACTGCCACCTATGTGGTAATTCATGGGTACATGTTTTTTCCCAAAGGGGATAACTATACATTTCTTGGCATTAAGCATGAGCCCATGGCTCTGGCAACAAGCATCTGTTTTTGTAAAGCCCTTTTGTAGAATATCCACATAATTTGGGGATTCAATAATGGCTCCTAGCTTGCAGTCATCTGCAAACTTTGTTAGCCAGAGTCCCTTAGCGTTGGCATGTACTTCAGAGAAGTAGATGCCAAACAAGAGCGGTCCCAGGACTGAACCCTGAGGTAATCCACTTGTCATTTGTCTGGAGCTGGACTTGGAGTTGGCTACTTTTACAATCTGGGTTCTGTCAGTAAGCCAGTTGGCAGTCCTTTAACCTTTTGCAGTAGTAATTATCTCACTTTTAATGTTATTTAAAATAGTACCATGAGGCTTGGCAAAAGGTATATAAAATACAATGACTTTATTTTTCCTCTGAGTTATTTCTTTAATTTGAGGAGAGTGCTTTGATCCTGCTGGGTGCTACACCTCCAATTGTTCTGTTATACAGCCTGTTGATGCTGTGATTCCACCAGGGTGGCTTGTTTTTTGAGATAGTACTGTATTTCTTCCTGTTCAAAGTTTCTGTGAACTGTTCCTCCTAGGCATCAGTGTTCTCAGGGTTTATGGGGGCTTGAAATTTTACCAGGTTAACACTTAATAGTAGGACATTTCATATCAAGTTATTAACTTCCTTCAGTCTTGATACTTAGAGAGGAGAAAATATCAACTGGGGTTATGGCTATCAAACTTCCTGAAAGTCAATAGGTTGTAAGCCGTTTTGTAACAACTTTTTATTAAGAATTTAAAGACCTGATAATATGGAAATGTAAAACCAAACTCACACACAAAGCTATCAAATATTGAATACATACATATTTCATATTCGATGTACAAGCAACATCAAATAATAGACATTTGTCATATGCAAGCTTTTCATATACAATCTTATCAAAGACTTTGCATAATAAAGATAATTAGACGTTATTGCAGTCATTGAAAGTATGAGAAAAATTCCCATTATCATATTCATAAGATTGGCGTTACAAACTGTTTAGAAATGTTGATATCATTAAGTGTCTTATAATTTTTTCCTCTTCTGAGACAAATGTTTACTCTGCTGCAATAATTCATGGAAACCTATATCATTTAAATTTTTGAAGTTATCTAGAGCAACTCAGACATATTGTACTGACGTATTCAAAACTACAAATATACAATGGAACCATGCAATGTTGCTATCAATTATTTGCCTTTTTTTCAAATATTTCAATGACAGACTTTTTTAACAGAAGAGCAATCCAGATAAGATATTAGATATATGTTTAACATCTTTTCATTAAAAACAATGAACTATAGGTAATGAACATGAAACAAGTTGAACTAGGGTATTATAACTGTTGTCATTCAGTATAAGTTGGATATGTATGAACCTGGCAAATGGTTGATGCTTAAAAGCATATCCTTATATCTGCTTCCATAACATTTAAATACCCTTTTTGACAAAATAATCTGAACTTTAGCCAAGCTGAATCTTCTTTTATGCTGTTATATGATAAGGAAATGGCAGATTTAAAGTCTTAAGCCATAGCATATACAATGCTAGACATTGCAATGTGACCTACATTAAAAGACATAACTGAGCATGTTTTAAGTTCAAGTTTTGCATTCATTAAGCAGCTGTTGCTAATTTCCAAGTGATCACAAAACCATGAATTCATCATTCAGTCTTCATATTCATATTGAATAAAAGGGTAAAGAAAACATAGTTGTGCTTTAGTTTATTGTTAATTAGCTTAGAATAGAATCCCCCTTAAGCCTGTCTTGCGGAATAGGCCTTTGATTTGATCATACAAAAGTCATTTGGAACAGTTATATAATAAATAATACCTAAACACAGGTTCAGAAAGAGAGAAATGTTTGTATGTATTTGTTTTATATATTTAGTTTTGTATGAATGCACTGGTCTAAAAGTATGCATACATGAGTTTTATAAGTTTTTTTATTAGTTTTTATTGTGTCTTTACATTCATACACATATGGTTATTTGTTATACATGCATTTCTTATATATGTTTTTATAGTAGGGTTACATGCAGAAAGAGATAAATGTTTGTATGTATTTGTTTTATATCTTTATCTTTGTATGAATGCACTGGTCTAAAAGTATGCATATGTGAGTTTTGTAAGTGTTTTTTATGAGTTTTTATTGTGTCTTTACACTCATACACATTTGTTATATATGTATTTCTTATATATGTTTTTATAGTAGTTTGAGCTTGTGCACCCTATGCATAGCTTTGATAGGAGGTTTTCATGGGTTATTAACAAGTTAATTTATTTAATTGAATCAATTGAATTAATTAAGTTAATGTGCTGATTCAAATTTTTGTATAAAGTATAGAGTACTGTGATGCATGGTTGTAAAAGGTCTGATGAAGTGGTGTGAGCAGCACCATGAAAGCGCTTACCCACAATAAAGAATTGTTCATGTTTTGACATAGAACTCTGTATTTCTTTGCAAACAATAGTGACTTCTTTGACTGAGGTTTAGATCGTTAGCTGTTTTTCTGTGGTTTACAAATAATTTTGGAAGTTGATGGTAATTCTTTTACACTAACTGTGACCTAAAGGAGCTATTCATTTTGTATTTTATTGGTTGTGGTTAGTGCCACATGGCTGAAGGAAACTTAAGGTGTTACAGTAACAGTACTACTACCACAAGTGATGTTACAGAGTTGGAATATGCTCCAGGAACTCAAGGAGAACAAACCAGCAAAGCACAAAAGGATCTTATGGGATTCATGATGTGCACAATTAATCCCTTACTGGCTACAGAACAACCTTCAGAAGATTTACAAGTAAGGCATAAAGACACTGACTTGTTCTCTTTAATGAGAGAAGTTCATAAGTTAGAGGATGAACTTTATAAAATAAAGAGGTTGCAAGCTGAAAGATTCCACCTGGAAGCTTGCCTGAAACACAAAGTTATACCTCATGGCCTTAGAATATTAAAAATGCCAATACAGGGATAGGATGCCAGAATGCTTTTGAAATGGCAACAACTCAATTTGGAATTAAGCTTCAATTACATGAGGCTTATTATTGAATACACAGGAAGAGATGAAGAAACCAGCAGAGAGAAAATTCTAACTCAGCAAGAACAACTATATAATGATTATCCATCTGCCCTGGTTGATGAGAACTTAACCAACATAATGGATTCGGTCTCTTTATATGAAAAAAGACTGTACAGGCAGAAATTTGGTAAATTAGAATGAGATAGAAGGGAATTTAAGGAAGGCCATGTATTCGTATGGCCACAAATGCATATTGAACCTGCAAACAACAGAGGAACAACCTTAAATAATATAGAAGACGACCATTTAGTGACATCACGTATAAACAATGTACAGGGCATCTTGGGGGCAAGGCCGAAGGCAAATTCAGTTGGTTTATTTAAACAGCAGACAGTTTCTTGCATGCAAAGTGAAAACAGTATAAGTGAGAAGATAAATGGCAAGGAAACAATGTAAACAACTGCAAATAACTTAAAAATGTCATCAATACTACCATCTACCTCAACAAAGGATTTATTGAAGGGGAAAACTTCCCCAGGAAGAACACTTTTTTCAGCTATTTCCAATGAAGTTAATGCCAGCTCAGCAAGGATCCCAGAGGGGCAGATCACAGAGCAGAGGAGGATTCAAAAGAAAAGGGCAGCAAGCAATATCGAATGAGAGGACATCAAAGAAAGGGTGGAACAGCAACAGAATGAAAGACCCCTTCTTCTTCTGGCTTTTCTCGGTTAGGGGTTGCCACAGTGGATCATCTGTCCACTCATGATTGGCAGTGGAGTTTTATGGTGTTGATTTGCCAGCCCAGTGCCCAACCTTCCACAGAAGGCACACACACACTCACACCTAGGGCCAATTTAGAATGTCCAATCCACCTACAGCATATCTTTGGAATGTGGGAAGAAACTGGAGCACCTGGAGGAAACCCACACAACCACAGGGAGAACATGCAGACTCTGCACAGAAGGCACCCCTGCTGAGAATCGAACTGGAGAACCTCTTGCTGTGAGGTGACAACGCTAACCGCTGCACCACCATGGCCACCCAACAGAATGAAAGACCTCTAGTCGGGAATATTATTAGTAGAACACTGACTCAGGATGAAATGAAGATGCTGAATAGAGGCCTTTCTTTCATACCTGCACAAACTACTGAGGTAACTGACAGTATAATAGACTTGAAAATGTTTAGCAGGAATGTGTTGCTAAGACTTTTGTTTGGGAACAATAGTTACCAGGAAATGACTGTCTTTAAAAAACCTAGTACATTCATCCCTCCTAGTCACCCCATTGTAGATGCATTTAGTAGCTTTTGTGAAAAATAAATATTTGAATTATTAGATAATGAGAATAAATATTTGAATTATTAGATAATGAGAATAAATATTTGAATTATTAGATAATGAGAATAAATATTTGAATTATTAGATAATGAGAATAAATATTTGAATTATTAGATAATGAGAATAAATATTTGAATTATTAGATAATGAAAAGGGCACAGCCTTTTTAACAACATGTCTAGAGGGGAATATACAGCCTTAAATGACTTGAAGAAGGACAACAGTATTGTAATAAAACCAGCGGATAAAGGGGGGCCCATAGTAAGTATGGACAAAAGGTACCATGACACTAAAATGAAAGAAATGTTGAATGATGTTAAAGGGTATGAAATCATTACTGTTAAACAGAAGGAAAGTATTTTAATGAAACTGGAAAATGTGTTATATGAGTGTTTACTAGATAGTTGGATAACTGAAGACTTGTATAATTACTTTAAAGTGAATAGCCCCCTTACCCCTATTATTCAAGGGGTTCCCAAAATACACAAGGACCCAGTGAACCCCCTCTAAGACCCATAGTATCAGGTAAGAATTGGGCAACAGAACCAATATCCATATATTTGGAGAAAACATTAAGACCATAAGTAGACAAGAATGTAATTATTTTAAGGGATATCAAACAGTTCTTAAACCAATTATATGATTTTTTGAAAAGTACGAACTTAAATGTGGATAATGTGAAGTTGGTTATGTTGGATGTTTGTTCCCTTTTCACATCAATTCCCAATGACTTGGGGGTTGATATGTTAAGGGAATATTTAACTAAGGATGGCGCTTACACACAGACAAAATAGAATTAATTTGTCTATTGATGGAGCAGGTGCTCATAAACAATGTTATGTTATTTGACCACGTTTTGTATTTACTAAAAGAAGGGGTGGCCATGGGCACTTCCAGTACCAACAGCTACACAAATATAGTCATGGCCTTATGGGAGAATAACAGTATAAGTAATGGCACTCAGAACCAGATAATATTCTACAACCATTTTGTAGATGACCTTTTTTGTTATGGAATGGTAGCCAGGACGAACTTGATAGGTTTTACCATAATGCTAACACCAATACATCCTTTCTAACCTTTGAAATGAAGGTTTCAGATAAGGAAGTGGAGTTTTTAAATGTGAAGGTGCTTAAAACAAAAAAGGGTCAAATAACTTCTAAGTTATATTGTAAGGAGGGTCATAGAAATACCATTTTGCATCGAGAGAGCATGCACCCTAGACACATTTTTAAAACTGTTGTAAAAGGGCAAACATTGAGAGCATCTAGGTTAACAGCAAAGGATGAGGACTTTGACCAAGAGATCACTGACCAGAGACAGAGATTTGGAGAGAGGGGTTACAGTGATCACATTACAACTGACATAATAGATGAGAGTGCCAAGGTAAGAGACACCACTGGGAAGTCTTACTTTTCTGATAATAGGAATAATACAACTATGAACCCTATAGTAAAAAAGAAAGTGCTGAGAGTACCTACCCAATATTCAAGTAATATGTCCCTAATAACAGGAGTCATTAGGAAGCACTGGCCTATTTTGACACATGATTCCAACATAAGGGAGATAGTACTAGAAAAAAACAATTTTCTCCTTTAAAAATAAAAAGTCTCTGAAGAGACACTTATGTTATCCCATAGAAGCCTAAGAAACATCAAGCAGAAATGTTACTACCAAAAAGGGCACATTACCATGCACTAGATGTAATCAGTGCACATACATAGATGCTAGTAATAATTTCATGCACCCTGACACAGGTAGAGAATATGTGTTTAATGTTCAAGCTACCTGTAATAGTAAGAGCATAGTATATATAGCAGTGCGTAATGTTTGTTCGAGTTTCTATGTAGGAAAAACTAACAGGGAATTGAGGTTCAGAATATGAGAACATTTATTATGCATTAGAAAACAGAATGTGATAAATGCATTGGCTAAGCATGTGCAAAGTAAGGGGCCAGAACATAGATTTAGCTTCTAAGCAATGGAATCAATAAGAGAAAATTATAGAGGGGGACATAATAAACAGAATTGAGACTTCTGAGACACGCTGGATTATTAGATTGAGATCAGATAGGGGTCAGGGGCTAAACGATTGAATCCCCCTTAAGCCTGTCTTGTGGAATAGGCCATTGATTTGATCATACAAAAGTCATTTGGAACAGTTATATAATAAATAATACCTAAGCACCCGTCTGGTTAGGTGAAGAAAGAGAGAAATGTTTGTATGTAATTGTTTTATATTTTTATTTTTGTATGAATGCACTGGTCTAAACGTATGCATATATAAGTTTTATAAGTGCTTTTTATGAGTTTTTATTGTGTCTTTACATTCAAACACATATGGTTATTTGTTATATATGCATTTCTTATATATGTTTTTATAGTAGGGTTAGGTGCAGAAAGAGAGAAATGTTTGCATGTATGTTTTATATCTTTATCTTTGTATGAATGCACTGGTCTAAAAGTATGCATACGTGAGTTTTGTAAGTGTTTTTTATGAGTTTGTATTGTGTCTTTACACTCATACACATTTGCTATATATGTATTTCTAATATATGTTTTTATAGTAATTTGAGCTTGTGCACCCTATGCATAGCTTTGATAGAAGGTTTTCATGGGTTATTAACAAGTTAATTTATTTAATTGAATCAATTGAATTAATTAAGTTAATGTGCTGATTCAAATTTTTGTATAAAGTATAGAGTACTGTGATGCATGGTTGTAAAAGGTCTGATGAAGTGGTGTGAGAAGTACCACGAAAGCGGTTACCTACAATAAAGAATGTTTCATCTTTTGACATAAAACTCTGTATTTCTTGGCAAACAATAGTGACTTCTTTGGCTGAGGTTTGGATCGCTAGCTGTTTTTCTGTGGTTTACAAATAATTTTGGAAGTTACTGGCCATTCATTTAAACTAACTGTGACCTAAAGGAACTGTTCATAGTCGAGCTATAGTTTATTGTTAATTAGCTTAGGCAGCATAACATTTTTTATAAAAATGTTCAGAGCCAATATCAGTCTTCCAAGTAAAGTGAACTGAAGCTTTTATCAATTTGTTGTAGCGATCCCATGATCCATCTAGGAGAGGTAAATGAATTTTGCTCTAGCAGCAGACAAACTTGTACAGGACTCTTGCTTGTTGAGGTAGTGGTAGGCAGGTAAATTGGATTTTTTAGTTGACTGTTTGTTTTACATTTAAGAGGTTTCATAGTATGGTTCCCAATCTGGTCTTCTAGGATGTGGAGATAGCAAGTGAAGTCTGGCAGACTGGGGCTTTATAGCAGGTCGGCTGCTAAACCAGTCATAGGGTAGGTCTGCAAGGCTTATACTGTGGTGATTTCTGCTTTTGTAGAATTTAGGCACCATCTCCCTTTACAACACTGGTGCTGGTCTGTTAGTTTGTTTGTTTTGTTTTTTTTTTTATATTTGGTTTGCAAATGGGAACTGAGGGAGGTGATTTGTACAGAGCGAGTGCATATAGCAGCTATTAGTGCTAAGGCCACACTGTTGGATTTGCTTGACTGGATGAAAAATCTCAAAAAAGATGATAAGTGCCTGATAAAAAAAACAATGAAATCAAGCTGCTTGCACAAAAGGAACACACATCCAAAAGTCCGGTTAAAATACTTTAATAGAGGCATAGAAAACACATAAACACTTAACAAGTCACAGAGTTTTCATCAACTAAGGACTTCATCAGATATACACATGCAATGAACATAGAAAGGTTTTTATATCCTATCATCCATCATTAATTAGCCAGTCATTGATAAAATCAAATCATTAAATGCGCCCATAATTTAAAAACATAAAAAGGCAAACAGTGAAGCAAATAAGCAAATACGTTAAAATACAAACATCAGAATGTGTTTAAAAACATATACAAAACTATAAATAGATTGGCAACTATTACACTGTTGGAATAGTACAATAAAATAAAATCCCAAAACTATTCTAATCACAATGTAGTTCGCTTAAAGTAATACTCCATCTAGTGACTTAAAATAATATTACCTAAAATACATCAAATAAAAAAAGGATTAAAAATCATAAGGCTGGGTCTGAAAATATATATGTAAAAGGAATATAAAAATAATATGTAATAAAATGCTGCTGTAAACTAAAAACACTGTCAAATGCTAAAACACAGATACACCGTGAATAAATATAAAAATAACCCAGAGATATCCTGTAACCAGGCAGCCCTTAATTTTAACACTGGGGCTATTGAAACAGTCTCATTAAGCCCTGGGTCTTTATTAGCCTCAAGAACTAGTTGCCAGTATAGATCCTTACATTCAGTACTGGTTTCCCCAAAGTCCCCCCCCCATATCAGTTGGAATCTCTTCCAGAACAAAAAATAACAACTTAGCTTCTTCACAGTGGAATGTGTGCTTAAATAATGCATTCTTATTAGTCATTTATTTATCTCATAATAGTGTTCGTATACCCTGGTTTTCAATTTTCTCTCTGTTTTCCAAATGTAAAATGCCTGACACTTGTCACACAGGGCAATATATACTACCCCAAAGCTATTGCAATTGGAAAAACATTTCCCTTTAATATATTTATTCCAACAAGAATTGAAAACATCTCCTCCCTGTAACACATAATGACATGGGGGACATCCCCCACACTTATAGGTCCCTGCCTTTTTTTGACTCCTCCTATAAGAATTAAAATTGTTTTCAAATATATCTTTTAAACATGGGTCGTTCCAAAATATGAATTTAAGGGGGGTCTTAAAAATACCTTCCAAATCAGATAACCATGCAAACTGCATCCATTCTTTTGTAATGATATTCCTAATAACCCCAGCATCTCCATTAAAGTCAGTCACAAAGACCCCTTTACAATTACCATCATCCTCAAAACTTTTAGGCCCTGTGTTATTCTCTCTACTATTCTCACTTACACTAAAACCATCTTTCTCAAGTATGGGGGAGAATTTCTTATCTCTACCTAGCAAGACCTCAGCCTTAATATTAACTGTCAAGGAGGGTGGATATCCTCTTTCCAAAAACATGTCCCTAAGTATATCACATTCTCTTAAAAAAAAATCAAGATAATTCAAAATCTTCCTACTGATTTTTACATATTCACCCTCACAATGCTCTTTTGGTGATGAAACAGGTGTGTATTTGTATAATATAAATACAAATTAAAAAAATGCTTCCTTACAAAATACAGTAGACTTAAATTCCTTGGCATCAAATATTTTATGAATAGTGATATCCAAAAAAAAAATGAACCTTATCATAACTTATATCATACGTAAAAATAAAAAATTCAGTCATATTATTAATGTAATCCTCGTATATGAAAACATACAAAACATTTGCAAACAGTGTATTACAAATGAAAAATATACAAAAATGTCAAAAGAATTAAAAGGTGTATCAAAAAGGTTGAAAATGAGTCTTCTCATTCTCAGGAATGGTTTGACAGATAACATGTTCTCCCTAGCTTCTGTATGTGTTCTTACATCGCCTTGATCAGATTCCATGGCGTGTTTAGAAAGTGCATTATTTCTTTAGATATCTATTGGTTTTCAATGTAAAATGAAGCACATTTCTGCAAGTAGCTATATATACAACATTTATAGATAAGCAATTCCCATTAGCTTTCAAAATAATAAATGTTTGGCTAACAGGTGTGAACAAACATGACATCACTATTAATGTAGGGACAGTAAGGACACTCACCTACCCTATCCTGACCTGTGTGTCAATTGTGAGTATATTCCAGTGGGCTTTGAATATATGATGTAACATTATTCAGATGTTCAATGAATTCATGAAGTGCATGTATGGGACCTCTAAACTAGGCAATTCATACATGTATGTATTCTCCCATTCTGCCATGAACAGGTTGGCGTAGCTATCCATCTGTTTACGAGTACCAAACCAACACTGATTGTTGCTTTATATTTTTTTTGTGTTCTGGTGAGTTAATTCGCAGCATTTCCTCTTTTTTTACTATTTATACACTGTTTGTTTGGTTTTTTTGTTTTCGTACTCTGAGTCTATGGAAGCCAAAATTGAAGCAGCGATCGATTGAAATGATTAAATCCAAATTATTCTTTATTGATTTGGGTTATTTGAGTATCTCCTACAGCTATCCTACACTGTGTCTATTTATTTAGACAATGTAAACCAGTATGAAAGGAAGCTTTTACAAGAGCGACATAAATTACAAGGGTACCTCTGATGTTATTATTGTTACTCATGATACATGACACTATTAATAGTTGTGGTACTCTGACCTACGCAGAGAGAACGGCACTATGCTGCAGCTGGTGGTTACCACCAGTTGTGGATGGATCACTGAACCTTCCTCTATTTTTATTGAGCACAATTTTTAAGGGCCGGAATAGAATAGGTTCATTCTAGAAGCTGAAAACAAAACAGTTTTTTCTAGTTGGTTGTATTTTGAAAGATGAAGGAAGTGATGTGGGATTAACCTTTGTAACAATGGATGTGAAATCAGAATGGGAGAATACATACATGTATGGGTGCCTGGTTTTTAGAACATATATTGTTCTATATAGCGTTTTTAGATGACCTCTCTTTTTTTTGGAGAGGAGTCCATACATTGCTTCATGATTCATTGAACATCTGGAATATACTCACAATTGACACACAGGTCAGGGGATAGGGTGAGTGAGTGTCCCCCTTTCAGATACAAAGACAGAAAAAAACCTTAAAAAGATTCTATGTGAAAATATCTGATCAGATGTACCACCAGGAGTGAATGCGAAATTATCTTATCTGTCAAATTCTGAGGAATGATGACTCAAAGCTCAATTAACAGGTACATCAGTTTTTTGTTGTTGCTGTTTTGTTCTAGAACTTTTAGATCTATGTATTTTTTCAAAATTAGATTTTTTTAAGTAGACATTATTTTTATAGAACCTATACATTTTCAACCTTTTTGATACACCACTTTGAATTCTTTGACATTTTTGTATATTTTTTTTTTTTTCATTTTTTGTTGATGATTGGGTGCTTGTTATGTTAATTTATAGCACGGAACTTTTGCTTTCTGAAGATTGTTAGTGTAGATTTTATTGTTCTGGGTGGAGTTAATGACTAGCATTTCCGCCTTTTAGACTATTTATACACTGTTTTGTTTTATGTTTATGTTTTTCAATATCTGTGGTCTGAAGAAGCCAAGTAGGTGGCTTAATTTGTCGAATTTCAGTGTGTTTTTCAGTGAGTCATGTGTCTCTTACGCTGTGTTATTGATATATCTATCTGGATTTTATCATTACTGTGACTATATTATTAATGTAGGTAATGAATTTCTTTAATTTATCTTCTGTGTCAACCAAAAATATACAAATATCATATATGTAATGCTTATATAATCTCCAGCACTTCATATAAGGACTCTTAAATATAAATTTGTCTTCCCACATCAACAAAATAATGTTAGCATAGGTCAGGCAAAACAAGCACCCATCTCCACCACAGCAATCTGTTGAAAATTTTCACCTTCAAAAATAAATACAATTATATTTCAGAACCAACTCCATAAGGTTCAAACAGGTCCAAAACTCATCCTGAATAAAATTACCCCTTAAAAAAGGGTCTCTTCAAATCATTCCATCCCTATGTTGTGGGAAATAACTGAAAATAAATTTACCATGTGGATTGGAACAAAAATAATATCTTCATGAAACAATTCAGGTTTAAGTGACTTAAGGAAGTCTTAAGAATATTTAAGGATTTGATTGTCCATCATCCATATCTTTTTTAACTTACTATCCAAATATTTAGCCAAAGGGTAAGTTCTAGAATCAGCAGCAGACACAATAGGTCTGAGAGGTGGGTTAAGAACATTCTTATGTGTTTTAGGTATGCCACATATTGATGGAACCAAAAGAAAGGCACAGCAAATCAGCAAGTAAAAGTTTAATGACACTCCACACGTAAAATCACCGCACAAGCAGAACCATACAGACAGTTTTCTGTCTGGTTCTGCATGTGCAGTGATTTTACGTGTGGAGTGTCATTAAACTTTTACTTGCTAATTTGCTGTGCCTTTCTTTTGGTTATCAGTGATGGTTTGGGCACACAGACCACTTTTTGTGTTTATACATATTGATAGAACCTTAGGTTTATCCATTCTCAAATATTGATAAGTTTCAAAATCTATAATTCCTTCTAGCAACAAATCATAAACATCTAAGTCAATCTTTTTGTCTGCTATGTTGATTTCATTTATTCAAACTCTCTGATATTTATTTTCATCACATCAAATATTCATCATTTTGGCCTCATATTCCACCTAATCCATAGCAACAGTCCCTCCACTCTTATCTGGCTTCATCACCCTAATAAACTTAAAGGTTCTTAATTTTTGTAACAATATTTTTTCTTATGAAGTAAGATGAGAACTAAACCTGTTAACATGAATTCCCTACCCTTAATTTCTCTTCTAATAAGGTTTCAAAATTCTTCAATGGGGGGTGTAACGGGATTATAAATAGATTTTTTCATTAAAGAATCTGCCCCTTTATTGTGATCATGACCATCTGCAAACAAAATCTGAAAAGTTTTCTTTTGCAAAAACATTTTTAAATCAATTAAAATGTTGCTGACATTGCATTTCATCCTGGGAATAAACTTAAAGCTTTGGAAAACAAATTAAAATGGGCGACATTAATGTCAAGACTACTATAATTAAATATATTATAGTTATTATAGGTATAGTTACATCCAAACCTTTAATAATCTCAGAATTGCAGTTTCCCTTTTCCGCACTCATAACCCCTAAAGAGGTATCTAACATCTCACGATCCTGGCCGTCTTCCTTTTATTATTACCGTAATTGTAAAATGGAGGGGTTCTTGGTCCTTAATCTCTCTGATTGACGGATGGGGGAAACTGTTAAGAGTCATGCACATCAAAGGTCTGAATTTGATCCCTATTTTTGTCATAATTATTATAGGTTACCTCCTCCATCCTAGAATTTTCACACTTGTCATTCCCATTCTGATCATTCCAACTACCCCATTCCCTATAGGTGCCAAGTGGCCTAGGATAATAATGATTATCTTTATATTCTGCCAGATTCCTTTCCAACATTTTATGTTTCCTATTCACTAAAACTTTACACCTGTCAGCTATCTTACTTTTAATATTATAATATTTAACCTTTTCATTTTCTAAAGTAAATATTAAATCATTTAACATCCATCTATTAATACCTTCAGTGTGAGTGTAAATAGTTGCCATATCTTTTTCAGTTTGCTTTAATAATTACACACATAATTTCAAAACCACATCCATCAAATATCTTTAAAAGTTCCCTATGAAAATCACTACCATCCTGCACATTGTTGGGAAACGTATAACCTCTTAACCCCTTAGAAATAACTTCCCTTCAAACATACTCCACAAGGTAACAGTTATCCAAACTCAAGGTTTTGTATTTCAATAAATAATCTTATCATTTGTTAATGTTATTCTCATACGTTTCCACATAACTGTTCTTTGAATTATGATGTCCAAGTTAATGCACATCAAAAGAAAAGCTGCTAGTAAGCCAACCATTCAAATATTAGGTTCATTATTGCCTTCAGAATTTGAAAAGTCACCTTGATTATGTATTGAATGGCTGGTTGCTGTCCCTTCCACATTCAGCTCTTCTCACTATCACTGGATATCACTATTCATAAAATATTTGATGCTGATGAATTTAAATCTACTGTATTCCATAAGGCAACAATTTCCTAATTTGTATTTATATTATACAAGTGTGCACCTGTTTCATCAAAAAAAGAGCATTGTGAAGAGGAATCAATAGGACGACCTTGCATTATCTTGATTTTTTTAAAAGACTGTGATATACTTAAGGACATGTTTTTGGAAAGAGGATATTCACCCTCTTTGATAGATAATATTCAGAGTTCTTGCAGGGTAGGGATGATAAATTCTCTCCCATATTGCCAAAGATGGTTTAGTGTAATAGAGAATAATAGGGAGAACAACACAGGGTCTAAGGGTTCTGAGGATGATGACAATTTTAAAGGGGCCTCTGTTACTGACTTTAATGCGGATGCTGGGGGTTTTAGGAATATCATTACTAAAGAATGGATGCAGTTTGCACAGTTATCTGATTTGGAAGGTATTTTAAGGTCCCTCTTAAATTCATATTTCAGAAAGGCCCTGATTATAAGATATATTTGAAAGCACCTTGCTTTTTTATGTTTTTAAATAATGGATACATTTAATGATTTGATTTTATTAATGATTTGTTAATTAATGATGGATGGGATGATATAAATAGTTTTGAATATTCATTGCATGTGCATATCTGATGAAGTCCTTGGCTGATGAAAACACAGTGAATCGTTAAGCGTTTATGTATTTTCTGTGCCTCTAATAAAGTATTTTAGCCAGACTGTCACCTGTGTGTTCCTTTTGTGCCTGCAGCTTGATTTGACTGGATTAAACACTGGAAGGTTCTAAGAATCTTGAAGGGAAGGTAAAGAGTAAGGGTGGTAGCTGAGGATAAGAGATTGCCGTTAGGTAAGGCATTAATTAAATTGGTTCTATTTCATTTCATTTGGTCATTCCTTCCCAGAAAAAAGCAAACGCCACTGCAACCTTGGTGCCAAACAGTCAAAAAACCTGAACGCAAGTTTATTGAATCAAAAGCAAGCGGTTTAAGTTTAAATAGATCAACACATCATCAATAAAATCAATACTCACATCGCTTATGGAGGCAACACAGTGTAAACCCACTTCATAACCAAACCTGGAAGGTTATAACCATAAGTATTAAGTATAAAATGTAAATAAAATAACCTCATATAAATATACTTTCTTTTACATAAAAAATTATTACTTATACAGAATTTTTTTTTTTAAAAAGGAGGGTTTTAAGAACACACCACCAAAGAGTTCACATAAAATAACTCATGAAACATCACATAACCAAGGGTAGAAATCTTGTCTAAGAAGTGTTAAAAAATATATATAAAATATACAATACTACCACAGAAATACAAAATACAAAATATCTATATGTTTTCACAGGGGATAATTAAACAGAAATATGTAAAATGCCAACAACAAAAAAAGTATTGATTTTACTGATGATGTGTTGATCTATTTAAACTTGACGATGAGTTATGTCATTTCCTGCTTAATGTTATTTAAGCTATGCGTTTCTAAGTTTTAATTGCTTTCTCTCTCTGATGAAGCTGCAAGTGTCTTGTGGCAAAAATGCTTGCTTTTGATTCAATAAACTTGCGTTCAGGTTTTTTGACTGGCACCAAGGTTGCAGTGGCATTTGCTTTTTTTGGTCCTTCTTTGTTTGGTACTTGTTTGATTCCTTCCCAGAAGGCACTCTGTTGGCGAGAAGTTTGTATTACTATGTCAAATGTTGTAATTTGATTGAAAACTTCCAAGGTTGAACAAAAAGGCCAAGGTTAGCAGGTAGTTTTGCAGGACAGTATATAAAATTTGATATGTTCAGTCAGTTGGGCTGCATTGTAGTTGCACATTTGTGCATGCAAACAGGATTCTTTGTTTTTCCAGGAAAGTGTTGGAAAGTTTGTTCAAGTGTGGTACTTTATTAAGCATGTTTTGAGTGCTCTGAAGTGCCAGGGATTAAAAGATGGTTGTTTTTCCAGCCACACTGGAATAGGATAGGCAGAGCTTCAAGTCTGGTGGTAGAGCGTTCAAAAGTTGAAATTATCAAGAGGTCTAGAATGCTTTTTCAACCTACATTTGTTGAATTTACTATGATATTGTGTTATGCAGGTTTATTTTGTTGGTTTTGTTTGATTATTTTGCAGGGTGGAACAAGATTGTCATTGTGAGCTATTATTTTGTTTACTGGGCATCTCAATATGCAAAAATCTGAATGTATGGTAATTTGTTAGGTCTTGATCCATATATGTGGAAAGTCATTTGGCGTGGCTAGAAAGGTATGCCATGTAATTAACAGATAAGAAAGCCTGATTGTTTTAATCTGCATGAAGAAAACGCCTGCTTGATTTTAATCCATTTGAGAGGAAATGATTTGGGGGTAATTATGAAAAGGTGATTGTTGGTGTAGATTATTCATGATCTGGTTTCTTTAAAGCAAAGGTTTTCCATGGTAGAGTTTGTCTGGTTGGAAAGTATTCCTAGGTTGGTTTGGAGGCAGATGCATTTTATAGCAGTGTTGAATTTTCCAAGTGTTTTGTTAATCACAGAGTTCTGAGGGCTGCCGAAAACACTGAATTTTAGGAGTGTGGCACATTTTGAATTTGCATATAGGGATCGTTTGTGGTTTAGATCAGATTGGGTTCATTGGAGAGAAATGGGGCTCTATTTATTCAATGTGAATAATTTAGAGTTTATTATTAAGGATAGGTTTATAAGTGGACTTATAGTTTAGGTTCAAGAAAAAGGAAAGAGCCTGAGGGGTTAGACTGGTGGGTGTTAGAGGAGGATATGTAGAATACCTATTTCCCCCTTTCTTGGCTTAGTTTATGAGGTGACTGGAGTGGGAAGTGGCACACTGCTTAGGTGGGTTGATGGTTACAATGAGAGGTTGGTCCACCCTGCTGTTATTTTTAAAAGTGGGTGAGCAATCTAATGCTGCCACTCACTTTGAAGGTGTCTGTCCAGTTAAATGATGATATTTGTGTCAAATGTGATTATCATTCATTGTTTTCTTGCATCAATGTTATGTGGCTATATTAGATATTTATTTTGTTGGTTTGAATAAATCTGTTCAAACTGGCTCCCTTGGTCTGGTTATTGAAGTTTTGCATGAGTATCTGTGCAAAGTTATTTGTAGATTCTGAGCTGTTTTTTTTCTAGCAATCTAGTCCAGGTAGGTGCTTACCCTTCTTGAAATCATACACAAGTTGAAAAAAATAATAGTTACATTAATTTGCTGAATAAATAATACAGCTTGAAGTTTAAAAGCTTTATTCAATCCTTAAGTTAAGGATCAGATCTTTCTTCAGACTTACTAAATGCATTCTGCTGAACTAAGTATGTTCTCCAGTTTCATCTAATCAAATGTAAAAATCCTTTTAAGAAAAATTGTAATGTTAATAACGATGAAGTAAAAATGAGAAAATATTCATATTAATGATTGAAACAGTAGTTATTGCATTAAATTGCACCATTGTCCATCATTCTAGATCTGTTTTAAAACAGTCTGGGTTCACAATAAGATTAGTCACTGATGTGATTTTAAGTGAATCAAAGAGTAAATTCCAAGATTTTTTTATATTCTTCAAAGTACATGAAAGAGCCTTGAATTGTACTGAAATAATGGAATTAATGTTTACTCATTAGCATATTTCCAGACATCTGTCAGTTTAGTTTGTAATTTCTGTAGTAGACTAAAGTCATTAGTAATGGTAAGAAATTAATTTATAGAAATTAGTTTATTAGAAACACTGACAATGACAGCATCCACAATGGATGTAATCCGTACTTTGGGTATGATTAACCTAAACTCCACTGGAGGGATAATGTTTAGCTATAAAGTAAAATAATGGCTCCATATATAAAATTAAACAAGTAGGGTGACAGTGGAAACCCTGTCATGTTCCATTCCTTATTATCTGAGATGAACAACAAAAAGCGAATATATCCCCAAGAAGGACTGTTGCAAGGGAAACTCTCTTGTGGGTGTTCTGGAGATATGGAGACTGACCTGGAATAACTAATAGCTATTTTTCTCTTGAATATAGTCTATTGCTTCATATAGTTCACAGTCATAAAAATAAAGTGCAAGATTCCAGATGTTTTTATAAAGCAGATATTTTACTCATCAGATGGATAAGCACTTTGTGTGATTACAAGTCACACCCGTCTTACCTGTCTTAACAATGGCCTCATTAACCTTCAATATGGTTATATCCTAATCAGGGTGGTTATTTGAATCTTAACAGAGGTTAAGTCCATGAGGATCAGCCTGATATTAAACATGCAACAGTGTATAATTATTATTGGAGCATATGTATGCATATATCTATCTCTAGCCATACATATATATATATATATATATATATATATATATATATATATATATATATATATATGTATATATACGTGAGTGTGTGTGTGTGTGTGTGTGTGTGTGTGTGTGTGTATATATATATATATATATATATATATATATATATATATGTATATATATATATATATATATATATATATATATATATATATATATATATATATGGGTCTACTTTGAAGCATCTAAAACCCATAACATCTAATTTCATAACACTGAGACCAGAACATCTAAAACCCAAAACATCTAAAACCCATAACATCGAATTTCATAACATCTAACACTGCGAATTACAAGAAAATAACATCCCCTCCATATATAATGACACCAAACTTCCAAACACACTTTTTACTACATTTCTGCAAGGGGGCAATCCCCCCTGCATCTCCCATGTGGGGGGCTCCGCCCCCAATACCCCCTGTAAATTAAATATACCAACTCCAAGATCGCACTACAGTGGGAAAAAGTTAATTTCCTAACCCCTCTGTATCAAGCCCCTCTGCAGAAACGTAGTAAAAAGTGTGTTTGGTAGTTTGCTGTCATTATATGTTGTTATATGTGGAGGGGATGTTGTTTTCATGTGATTTGTACTGTTAGATATTAAGAAAATTCAATGTTATGAGTTTTAAATGTTTTGGGCTTTAGATGTGCTGGTTTCAATGTTATGAAATTAGATGTTATGGGTTTTAGATGTTTTGAATGGGACCTATACGATCACACACACACACACACACACACACACACACACACACACACACACACACACACACACACACACCAGACTATTAAAACCACTGATCATTGACTCACACATCACTGAGACCAACTCGGCAAAACTGCAAAGCATACCAAACTGTAAACATCGAACCTGACTTCATTGAATACAGCCCCAGGAAATAAAGCAAAAATACAAAAGCTCCACCTAGATTATACCCACCACCTAAAACACTGGAAATCTAAAGTATCCTATCTAACATTTTTGCAGGGGGGATGCACCCCCCCACACCCCCTGCAAATTAAATATACCAACCCCAAGATCGCACTACATTGTAGAGGAGGGTAAACACCAATGGCACAGCCACATCTACCCAAGAGCAGCCCAATAAGGTATACATGTACAGCATCTCCATTCTGTTTAATACTGTTGTTACAGAGAAACAGGAAGTACCTTCAGTAGAATGAAGTCAGGTTCGATTATGTCAGTTTTCAATAGTATGCAGGTTCATTGTATTAATCTCAATGGTGTGTGATTCAATGATCTGGGGTTTAGATGGTCTGAAGTACACCTGTACATATATACATATATATATATATATATATATATATATATATATAGATATATATATATAGATATAGATATACACACACACACACACACACACACACACACACACACACACACACACACACACACACACACACACACACACACACACACACACACACACACACAAAGTATGTATGATAGTATTAAAGAATTAAAGCTTAATGATAGGTTTTAATAATTAAGCCAGAAATAGTAATGATCTAGATATTCCTGTTAATATTTAGGATTATATTGCTTGGGTTTAGAATTTATTTATTTATTTATTTGCATCTGTTTACTGGGAAGGTCCACTGTGCCAAGGTGAGCCTATTTTCAGTGGAGACCTGGGGAAAAAAGTTCCACAACAGTTATTTACAATACAGTAGTAAGCAGCAGAATAACAAGTCTTTGGAACATATAGATTCAAATGTTAAACAAAACACAAGGTATACCACTGTGAATAAACCTCCTGTCGCATTTCCAAAATCCCAAAAGTAAGAAACTGATAAAATAGTGCAAAGGAAGAAACACGGCTGGAAATAAATCACAAATCTAGTTTTACTGGTAAGAGTTTTTGCACCAATTCAAACTTGCTTCATCAGTCCATTTTAAAAACAGTCCACTCATCTTAAATAATCTAAATCACCAAAAGCAAACCAATCAGCTTAAACTCAACAATTACTGCTAATAATACACACTTATTTCAGTACTATAGATCTTCTTCTGGCTTTTCCCGGTTAAGGGTCACCACAGCAGATCACCATCCGCTCATGATTGGCAGTGGAGTTTTATGGTGTCGAGTTGCCAGCCTGGCTCCCAACGTTCCACAGAAGGCACACACATGCACACACTCACACCTAGGGCCAATTTAGTGTGTCCAATCCACCTACAGCATGTCTTTGGGATGTGGGAGGAAACCAGAGCACCTGGAGGAAACCCACACAACCACAGGGAGGACATGCAGACTCTGCACAGAAGGCACCCCAGCCAAGGATCGAACTGGAGAACCTCTTGCTGTGAGGCAGCAATGCTAACCGCTGCACCACCATGGACGCCCTGTTTCACTACTATATTTAAATCATATGGACATTAATAGATTTCAGCAAGATTTATTCAAGTGCCAACATAAACCTAAAGAAGTTGATAGTACCGTTACACAAATAAAATTATTGAGGCATAATAGAGCTAAACCTTATTTTTCAGAGTCAATTACATAAAGTACCTGAGAATTAGCTCCTTCATGATAATATAGTTCTTTTGTATCTATGAATATACGACACTCAACTGATGCTAATGTTATTAGGGACATAGTTAATAAGAATTCTTTTAGTCTATCATCTGATGATAAGATAAAAAATATAGCTGGTGAGCGACCTAGATTCCAATAAAGTAATAAGAAAAATTTGAAATGCTTATTATGCTGTGGTACTGGTAAAAATGGGAATAAGCAACATATGAAAGGCACGTTACCTTGTGGTAAAGTCTAGTTTTAAGCACACGGTTTCAAATAGAATGTTTGAATTTAATGTTTTGGCTACCTGCCATGCTATGTATATGATTTATTTGGCTCTATGCAAAAAGTGCACTTCCTTCTATATGGGAAAACCTTCCTTTTCATTACTTGAACACACAGGGAAACATTTAAGTGCAGTAAAAATATAGAGCCCAGATAGAAGTGCTTTAGCTAAACATATTGTTGAACAAGGGGTTGATCATGTATTTCATTTTATGGTGATTGAAACTTTGGAAAATAATTTATGATTAGGTGATTTTTAATAATTTATTAGAAGGACATGAGGTTAGGTGGATCATAAGGTTATGTGCAGATAGGTTCCCTAGATAAAATAGGAATGTTCCACTCAAGTCACATTTGCAAGCATGCCCCCTTAGATAATTTATGATGTAATTTTTATGGCTTAATTTTAAATAGTTTTAAATAGCTCTAATATATATATATATATATATATATATATATATATATATATATATATATAATAGTGAAATAAGTGTTTATTATTAGCAGTAATTGTTGAGTTTAAGTTGATTGGTTTGCTTTTGATGATTTAATTGATGATGTATATTATTTAAGATGAGTGAACTGTTTTTAAAATGGTCTGATGAAGCACCTTTGAACTGGTGTGAAAGCGCTTACCAATAAAAGTAGATTTATGGTTTATTTCCAGCCATGTTTCTTCTTTTGCACTATTTTATCAGTTGATTACATACAGATTCAACAAATGACTAACAGTGCACTGTAAGATTCCAAAAGTACAAAATATGGACTTATACATAGGTTCTATGTCTTAGTTAAACAAACTAAGCTAGCTTATCAGTATCTTAGGTTCTAATAATATAGCATGAATATTAACAGATTATACGGCCAGAAATTTGAAGCCTGTAACTTCAATATTTAGTTTAGTAGGTATCCCACAAAAAGAGCCTTAAGGAAGTTGTAGTGAAACAAAAGAATGAAAACAGTAGGTTGCAGGTTTAAGGTTGTGATAGACAGAGGAGTAGTTAAAGGTGAGAAAAATGGAGGAAGAGTGAGTCAGGTTTTGAGGAGTGTAGTACTGGTGCATGAACAGTGCCATAAGGAGAGAAAATGTTGCTTCAGGGCTTTTTTGAAGCTAATTGGATTGCTAATGATCCTGATTGACAGTGGGAGAATGTTCCACAGTTTGGCAGTAGTAACAGAGTAAAGCATCTGGCCAGCAGATAAGTTTGATTTTTTCTAATTTCAGAAGTATCTGGTTCTCAGATTTGAGATGTCTATTTGGGTGGTAGTGGGTAAGTAGGGCGGTAAGGGCAGGGCAGACTGCTGGCTTGAAAATAATTTTGTGTGATTAATTGCAGGTATGAAAGACAGAGTGGAACTTTGAGCCAGTCTAGAAGGTGTAGAGAAGAGCAATGCTGGGAAGAGTATTTTGCATTGGTTGCAAACTTAGTGATTTTATCATAGTATATTTAAAGTTTTAATTTCAATGAGGACTGAATGTTGGTAAGGAGAGGAGCACCATATAACAGAGACAGGGTAGAAGAAAGATGGAGGCAAGGGTTTGTTTGATGGAGTGGTTGAGGAATAATTTACACCTATAGAGCATGACAAGTTTTTGGTGCGTTTTTTAATATTGTTATGTATGTGCAGGTCAAATGTTAGGTGTTCATCTATGATTACACCTAGTAGTTTTGTATGTGAGACTACCTCTATGGTGGTTTTATTCTGGGCCTGTGTGAAGAATTCATTTTTATTAAGAGAAGTAGTTTTTGTGGGGGTGAAAAGCATGAGTTTAGTTTTCTTGGGATTTAAAGTGAGATGGCTGTTGGCCATCCAGTTTTCGTTGGTTGTGAAGCCACTTTGGGTAATTTGTTGTAGTTCAGATGTGGAATTAGCAGAATTGATGATAGTTAAGTCAATTGCATATCGGATTACAAAACCTTGAAAAGTGTGGTATGAAGATTGTTGATAAAGATGCTGGAAAGAAAGGGTCATATTATGCAGCCTTGGGTTTGTATTAAGGAATGGAGAGAGAAAGTGCTGCCATTTGGTTGATTGTTGTCTGTCTGTGAGGTAGCTTGTGAACCAGGTTAGAGTAGGAGGAGAGATGCTTAGGTTAGACAGCTTAGTGAGGAGAAGAGGGTGTGAGACAGTATCAAAGGCTTTAGCGAGATCTAGAAATAGTGAGGAAACAATTTTACCAGCATCTTGAGCCCAGTTAACTGTATCCATGAAGGAGATTAGGGCAGTTGTGGTACTGTGGCCTGGCCTGAAGCTGTGCTGAGTGGAGGATAGGATTTGGTTGTGAAGCAGATTGTTGAGAAGTTGATTGTGGATGCATTTTTCCAAAATCTTAGAAATTGATGAAAGGATAGCAATAAGTCAGAAGTTGGTAATGTCTGTGCTGTTTCCACCTTTATGTAAGGGGACAAAATATGCCTTTTTCTAGATGTTAGGAACATAAAACTCATTGATAGAGCTGCTAAGAAGTATGCTAATAGGGTAGGCAATAAAGTTTGCTTCAGTTTGCAAGAATTCAGGGGGTATGTTGTCAGGTGTGTTAGTGCAAGGTTTGAGCTTAAAGAATAGTATTTTTTTTATTATAGTGGTAGGTATTGGGGGAAAGGAAAAGCTGGGTGGAGAGGGTGTAGTGATTTTTAAAGGGACTGATTTGGAGATGTGGGATACTATTAGAGTTGATTTGGAGGAAGGTGGCAGTATAATTGAATATAGTGTTGATGAAAAAGTGTTAGAGTGGCTAATCAGTAGGTGTTTCCTTTGGATTAGGACAAGGATTATTGTTTGAGCCTTGGTTTAGTAAGGAAGTAATGGAATTCCAGAACTGTTTGGGGTTTTTCCTATGCTGAGTTTACAGATGTAGGCAGTGTTCTTATTTGTACTTAATAATTAGATGTTTAACATGATTGTGGAGTTGTCTGAATTGTAGTAAGTCTGAGGGGTTTTTAACTTAAAACTTAAAATTGTATCCATTTTTGAAGGGATTTGCACCTAAACAGCATAGCAACCATACATTTTCTTTTTCCAAAGTTATATTAGCTAAGTAAATATTTATATAACAGCTTATCCTAAAGTACCTCAATTAATTCAGGTTTTAAATGATAATGTTTAACTTATGTCAGTTAGATTCTCTTTTATAAATTATTGTCTTGTATTATTTATTAATAGTAGAAGCAATGCTGCTACTTTGGTTATGAGTAAAATTATTTAAAAGCAACCATATATTATGTTATAGGTAACATAAAAATGATAGTTGTTATTTAAAATTAATTGTTGTAGTTCTTTAATTTCTTGATATTACTTTTATTTTTTTTAATAAATAGGTGTTAATACCCAGCTGAAACAAAATAAATCTTTAAGTGAGCATGAAACTTGTTTGCAGGGTGGAGGGGTCTGAAAACTCTCTGGGCTGAGATTTTATATTTGGTACTTATTGCATCAGGTGCTGAGGTAGCAAGAAGAACTTTACTTTGGACTAAGGTCTGTGTACCTCGGTGTACAAAGACAACTACTCTTTAAGATGCAGTGCAGTATAAATAGATCACATAGGTCATTGATATTTATGATAGCTCCTAATGCTTTCAGATTTGATACAATTGGAATTGATATTAACTCTGTCCATACTGTTACTCAATGTTTTATCCCAATTTTCTTTGACTGAATTGCAACTAATCTATCTTTTCCCCTCTTTTTATTATTAAGATGTAGCAAAAAGGACATTTTATAGTGGCAGTGTGGCTATATAAATGATGCAGTTAATAAAGATTGTTTAACAAACGGAAGAACACTTCACTTTTAACATATCTAATCTGGGAGTCTAACAATATACTTTTAAATTGGATACTGAGTATTTTTTCTGATTACAAAAGCCCCATGGTTATTTTCACTATGCTTGTATGACATACATGTCAGGCATAACTTGTTTTATTCTTAATCATCTGAAATGAAAGCATAAAAAATACTTGCATACATGCAGTGCTAAAGCATGATTCATAAAAGTTGTGTCAAAATAGTTTTCTTTTTCTCATAGTTGGATCATCATTTAAATTCCATAAGAGTAACTTTAAGTTGTAAGTGGAGTGAGGCTGTCACATGAGCCACTGAGCTTAATGGCTATTTGACTTTTAAGTTCTCCTCCCAGCATGAGTGAAATTGCTTTTAAGTATATTTTCTCTGTTGCTCCGCTTTGCTATTTTAGTAGAGTAAATATGAGACAGAGTGAATAAGTTGAGTGTTTTTTTTTCTGAAATCACTGCATGCAGATTGTGATGATGGAGTGGGATGTGGATTGCATTCTCACCCATGTGAATGGCCTGACAGTGGAAATTTAAGAAAAGAGGTAGGAGAAGCTAGGCAAAGTCAAAACCAGCCTCACAAATTGTGGGGAAGTTGCAACATAGATCTGAGTGACTAGAAAGGAAAATTAAGAATTAGGAGAAGGAGTTATTTAGCATGCATATCTGCATGGATATTTTGACATAGAAGCAGGCTGAGTTGGACTGATGATCTAGAAGAGAAAATGTAAGTATTGTAGGTTTAAATGAAGGAACAGAAATCAGGGATTAATGCAATTTATAGAGAAAGAGAGAGGTCAAGAATGGTTTCATTACCTAAATTTATATAAATGGCAAATAGATGACTCTCATATAAATAAATAGATTTATTTATGACTAAATAAATATATAGACAAGTGTTTTCTTTCCGATCTACATAAGACTAAATAAGTTTACAAATATTCGCTAGATGATTCATACCACTGTATTTAAATATATTTCTCATAAGAATGATAGGAATGCATTTTAAAAAAAAAACATAAGTTTAGTATTTTAATAGATTGAGTTACTACATTTTAAAATATAATGTTGAAAGTTTAATTTTTCATAAAGCAGAAGTTGATGATAATGTTTTTGGTGTGTGAAATGTGGATAGTGGGTGGTTTGATTAATCATTTAAGCAAACTAGGAACATATTATTCCATGTGTGCATCTGTATATAGAGGTTTGTTTCAAAAATTAAAAGTTAAAAAGTTTGTTTCATCCATGATTAGTTGTTCTAAAGGTTATTACAAGTCAATGTATGTAAAACCATGTTACAGATATTCTACTTTTACCTTACACACATGCTAATATATAAGTGTTTTTCGCTTAATGTCAATGGTCTTAATAATAACATGAAAAAGCCAGCCTACTTAAATTTATCAAAATGCATAAAGAAAATATTATATTTTTACAAGAGACACATCTACTAAAAAAATATTTAGATAAATTATCCTTTAATAGTTTTTTCAATTATTTCTGATTCTTGTTGTACAAGTAAAGGGAGAGGTACTCTCATATTGTGGAAAAAATCATTTACCATGCCTGAAATACTTAGCACTTATTCTAATAAAGATGGAGTGCTATGTTCAGTAATATTAGAAATCAATAAGAAATGCTATACTTGAATTAATTCTTATTGTAAACTGGGTCTGGGCACTAGACATGTAGATAAATATATAGATACTATAACATTACATGCCAGAGGTGAAATCATTCTAGCAGGAAATTTTAACTGTTTATTATCTTATAGTGATACTGCCAGAAGTAATACAATTAGAATAACAGCTATATGCAAAAATTGACTCATTTTATGATGTCAGTGAACCTTAGAGATATTTATGATCAGAGAATGGCAAATTCCTTTAATTATACACATTACTCATTTAGGTTTGGTACCCAAACAAACATAGATCAGGACTTTATTTCAAAAAACTTATACTCCAAACTACATGAAGTCTTAATAATTTCATGTCCACTTTCTGATCATAATGCCATTATTTTCAATATCAATTTAAGAAATTGATGATTTATTTTTTTTGCAAAGAATTCCAGCTTACATAATAAAAAATAAAGGTTTCAAAGATTGGGCTTTAAATTAAATAAACACTTTTGTGGAGCTTAGTAATAATGGTGAAGTAGATGACATAATATTATGGGATGCATTAAAAGCCTACCTTTATGGTAGAATAAAGACTTGGTATCTTCTAAAAAGGAAAGAATAGTTTATGGATATATTTGAATTGCAAACTAAAATAGATAAATCAAAATCAAATTTAAAACCTAATGATAATGTAGCATACTCAGAATTATCGAGTTTAAACCAAAAATATGTAGAAATATTAAATCACAAACTGTTAATTAACATGGAAAGACTTAAGTTATAGTCTTACTCTGTAAATCCTTAACATATACCTAAGTTGGCTATTAGGACTAAACAAATTTATAGCTTACATCATATCAATGAAATCAAGTACACAGATAATAATTCCACATAAACAACAAATTTAGAAGATATATTAAAAGCATTTAGAATATATTATAAATCAATTAATGATAAAAATATCGCTCTAGAGAGCAAAGATATATATATATATATATATATATATATATATATATATATATAGATAGATAGATACTAGATAAAGCAATTTCATTACTGGAATTGAAGGATCAAATCAAAAATTTGAAAAATAATAAAGTCCCAGGTTTTGATGGAATTATTACAGAAATATATAAAATTATTCCAGGCTCAACTTTAAAAATACTATTAAATGCATTTTCTATGATAAAAAATGAATTGAAAGTTTCCCCTTCTTGGAAAATATTTATGATTTCCACTATTTTAAAAGAAGGCAAACATTTGCAACTTTGTTCCTCCTATAGACTCATCTATTTGATAAATATTGATTATAAAATCTTTATATCCATATTGGCCAACAGATTAAATAATATTCTACCTAATATAATAGATTATGATCAAACAGGTTTTATATTACATAGAAAAGTTCAAGACAATATTATTAAACTATTATCATTGATTGATTGATATTGCTAATAAGACCAAAAAACAATTCACTATTATTAGCCTAAATATTAATAAAGCCTTTGATTCTATTAGCTGGACTTATCTGCACAAAATACTTAAAGGATATAATTTTTCTCTTGACTTTATAAATGTAATATTAAGATTAGATAATGATTCCAAAACATATGTTAAAATTGGGTCACATCTATCGTCATCATTAAAAATTTCAAAAGGCACAAAACAAGGTTACCCATTATCACTCTTATTGTTTGCACTGTCAGTAGAACCTTTTGTGAATTATATAAGAAACAACATTAATATAAAAGGATTTTCATCAAATTGTGAACGCTGTTCCAAAATCCAACTGCTTGTGGATGATATTCTTTTAACAAGTGAATATATAGATTCTTCTATATCGTTGAATCAATATATTTTTTTGAAAAGATTCCAGGTCTAAAATTCAATCAAAGTAAAATGGAAGCATTACTAATTAATAAGAGAATTAATAAAAGCCTACGAGAATATAAAAACTTTAATTAGGAAAATAAAATAATACAATATTTAAATATTAATATAAAACCCACCTGGAAAGAGAAGGTACTTTCAAATTATACTATTCTATTAGACACTATTATCAAGTTAACTAATAATTGGAATAAATTGTATTTTACCATGGACGATAGACTCACTTTGATAAAAATGGTAATTATACCCAAAGTTTTATTCTACACACAATCACTGATTTTAACACCCCCCCCCAAAAAAGCTCTTCAAGCAAATAAATAATAAATTACTTAAGTTCCTTTGGTTACCCTCAAAAAACGAGAATAGCTTATAATTTTCACATAAGAAGCTGGAATAACAATGGAATTGGCTTTCCTAACACAGATCTATATGCAAAATCGACAGTTATCAGCATAGTATTACACTGGCTAAGTAATACCTACATTTCAAGCTGGAAACAATGACATGAAATGCATATAGTTTCTAGTAGTAACTATGAAGGGCAAGTAAACTTTTTGTTAGGCATTAAAGTATATTGGGTACTACGGGATTATTGTTTATAAAATAAGAAACTCAATCATCTTACTTATGGTATAAATCAAATCTTTAGTACCTTTAAAAGTGTAATAGATTGTAAACATAACATTAAACAACTATTTTTTTCTTATATTTCCCATTGCATACACTCCTGACTGTTAAGCAAAATGTTAAATCTTAAAGATAATCCCCTGGATTCAGTAAACTTCCGTGCAGGAATAGCTCATTCCTGCACAGAAGAGACTGTTCCCATACAGCATGGCAGCGTGACATGCATATTCATGAAGGCGTGCTGCCGTGCTGTAAAACAGACACGGTCTCATTTACGAGTGCAGGGGGTGTGTCTGAGAGCAGTGCTCTCACAATACACATGCCCCCTGCACACCAGAATTGCAGTACGGCAATTCAAATAGAATGAGAATGCTCATAACACTCCCAAATCTGGACAAAGCCATAAGGGGCAATCATCCCTACAAAGCCAGAAAGTTGATATAATAACAGGTTTAGCATAAGCATGAATTTTCGGCAGGGTATGAAGTACACAATGCACATCTCCCAAACCCATCAGAGTAAGAAATCTAGACAAATCCATAAGGGACAATTGTCCCTACAAAGCCAGAAAGTTGATAGAATAACAGGTATAGCATTAGTATGGATATTCTGAAGGGTACAAAGTAAAAAACACAACAAATACATTTTTTCACATATGCAATAAAATTTAAGTGTAGCTGTGTAGGTGTGCCCATTGCTTAGCTAAGCTTAACCCAGCTAAAATGGCATGATAAGTTAAATAGCAATAGACATCCAGAATGATCATAAGTACAATAGTGTAGTGGCTAGAGTGTACACTTTGGATGTAGTCATTCATGGTTTGAGCCTCGCCAAAGCCATTTACATTTTATAGGTTTAAACATTACAATTTTAATTTATTTGTATATTTATGTAGGAAGTAACTTATATTTCTCAACCAGAGTAGTGTATTAGGCTCAGATGTGAGGTATCAGTGTAATAAAGTAGTGAAACCCCCATATAAACACACATGCCCCATACAGTATAGTCACACAAGAATAAATGTAATTACAGCACATTGGGGATGTCAGGGAAGGTAAATAATTCTATATTATATAATGAATGAAGAATTAATCCCATACACGTGGTAATCCAATACTATAACACATAAGCAGTGCTAAGCATTGCACAGCTGTGCTGACTGGGTGTAAGCATTGTGTACATATGAATGCTAAGCAATAAGTAGCCCAGCTAAGTGGATTTGCCCATTGATAAGTAATGCTGAACCTGCCCATTTAAGTACTGCCAACCATAGCTACCAGGTTTGCCCGTAGCTTAGCTTAGCTCAGCATTTTCAAAACCATCCAATCACAGCAAACGGTGGTAAATCGGCCGTATTTAAACCCCACAGGTGAGAATACAGCTCATAAGTGGTTGTAGCTCTCCACTGTAGCCAGTATGGCAGGTGTTGGAGAGGGCATATGCTTTTGGGTGCAGCGCTGAGGCATACAGGAGTCAAAGGTCATGGTAGGACTCCTGGTAAAAAATCATCATGTGAGACTGCTGCAGGACCAGTACCAGGGCTCCCAATATAAAGTGGAAGCCTGGGAAAGTCTCACCCATGATCTCAGAAGTGCCACTGGTATCACACGGACTGATGAGCAGTTCCAGCATCACTATGCCAATTTGAAATGGAGGAAGATGGAGCTCATGGAACACTGGATCCAAGAAGCAAAAGAGAGGGGAGATGTCCCAGGAATATTCAAGTATTCATAGCAATAACTGTTTACCAAAGTCCAGCCTGTGCATGTGATGGATAAGTATGCCTAAATGTTTCTCTATTTTAATTACAGCTTTAGCTGAGCAGGCTGTGAACCAGGAAGCCCATGCCAGTAGGTTGCAAAGGCTACATCACAAGGTTGGTGAGTAACAATCCTGCTTGTAGTAGTCATACCAAATAAATATAAAGGAGTAAAATGTCACATGGCAGTCTAAAGTGTGTATGGTTTGTACTGAATAAACCAGACAATATGACAGTGATAGTGCCATATAGGTCATATTTAAAAAACAGTGTAACTGCCTGGCAATAAAGTTCTAAATCCTGGACTGGTGGTGTTTACTCTGGTATTGTATGGCATGAAATGTTGCATTCATCGAGATCTGATATCTGAATAGTAATGTTGTGTTAACCACTGTTTCCAACACTGTGTAACATAAACATATGTCTAGAATGTCTGTATAAGAATGCTGCAATTACAAGGTCAGATTGTATAATCAAGAGAGACATAGAAAACATTGAAAGAAAATACAGCAGTTATTTAATAGCTCACTCTGATGACATGCAAATTGTTATATTTTTAGCAGACACAGCCATGGTTTGAATCCAGGGAGTGGTAGTAATCTGCATGCATAACTTTAACTGGTATTTTGGGAATATGTGTAGAAACAGGTAAGTAATGTTAACAAACATTCCCCCAACAGGTCTTCCAGATAAGAGACATACAAAGTAGCTATAAGAATTATACACTGTGTACAAACATACCACTGGTCAAACCAAGGCCATAGGGTATTGTAATAATAACTCTAGAGTAATGATTAAAGCAATTGAGTAATTGTCATTAACTCATTCCCTCCAGTACAACCCTTTGGAGTGTGTACCTTTAACTCCTAGTGGGTGTGGCATGAGCCCTTAAAAATTAAGTTATCACCATACATTTCTAACAAATACTCATTGACAGAGGTCAGATATCAATACAATTGTGTTTGCCATAATGTATACTTCAAGATAAAGTATTCTGATACCATGTATGTAGCATGATTTTGGAATTAATGCAATATGAACAAGTAATATTTGACACCTAGAGGAGCAGTAGGAGGTAACTGCATATGCACCTGGAGGCATCACTCAGATGTAATGAGAGTTTTGAGTACTGCAAGGATATACAAGCAGTTAATTGACATCTCTCCTCCCCCACCATATCTGCAACAATAATCTATACACACAAATCAATGGGTATGTTTTTCACCAAACCGACTGTTGGGACATAGGTTCATAGGTTCATAGGTTGGTACTGGGCTGTCTGCCCAAAGGCATATATTAGCCCAGCCACGTTGTGCGGTATTCACCACCCCTTTAGTAGTTTCCTAGACCCTTGTACTAGCAGCTAGTACCCTTGGCCCCTATCTAGTACTGCTGTTGGTGTGATCCCCGGTGTGAACTTTCTGTTACCCATCCACTCATCAAGGTTCCTCTTGAAGAGTGATAGTGAGGGGCTCTGTCTTATGTAGATCGGGACCCTGTTCCACAGTAAGGGAAGTCTCTGTGAAGGGAATCTATCCCTCCAGCATGTTCTTTTCATTGTTGTGTTGAGGTTTATATCCCTAGAGCATGTAGCTCGAGTAGATTTGGTTTTGCTAAGATGGAGCATATTCAACAATTCTGGGTTGGACATGGCTCTGTACATTAGACAGAGATCACCTCTGAGAAAGTGGTAGGCAACAGAGAGCAGTCTTAGCTTTTTCAATTGTGCTGCATAGGGCAACTGTTTGAGGCCAGTAA